>NW_026909234.1:0-98887 GCF_033115175.1 Lepus europaeus | reverse complement strand
GGGTGCGCCGCGGCCAGGGGGGCTTCTTGCTGTGTGCAGGGCTTCTACGCACAAGGTGGCACCTCATCCCGGCCCAAGGGTGGTGGCAGGAACCCAGGTGGCGCTCGGGGACTCAGCAGGGCCTGCCCCCGGGGCCTGCCCGCAACACCTGATTGCCCGCGGGCGTGTCCGTCCACCTCAAAAAGTTCTGCTGGGACAGCCCTGACCGAGCTCCGAGCTCCTCGCCCTTGGACCGCCCCAGTGGGCTTCAGGAGTGGGTGTGTGGCAGCAGCAGCCCTCCCAGTCAACCACCTTGCGTCGGCCCCACCCGACAAGCCCCTAGGGCGGGCGGGGCTTCCCGGGGGGCCTATTTGCAACACCCGGAAGCGCGGGGCAGTTCGTGTGTGCGGCCCGGGGACACCCGCAGGTGTGTGTGCTCCCCCCGTGGCCGGCCGAGGCAGCTAGCCAGCACCTGGGGGCTGTTGGCAGCGCCCTGGCAGCCTCCTAGAGCCAGGGGTCTGGCAGGCTCCGGGGCAAATGGACTACGGAAGCCGAGAGGGGCCCGTCCGCGCCAAAACCCAAAACGCGCTGCGGCCTCCAGGGAGGGACACAGGGGACACAAGTGGCTGTGTGGCGTGCAGTGCCCGACCAGAGGGAGGGAGGTTGGCTGGCTGCTGAGGCGCAGCAGGTGTCAGCCCTTGGGGAAGTGCCCGTGGATGCTTCGGGAATGGGGCCTGCCAACTCAGAACCCCCCGTTCCCTGTGGCTGCATCCAGCCAGGGGGCTCCAGGGTCGGGTGCGCCGCGGGCCTGGGGGCTTCTTGCCTGTGTGCAGGGCTTCTACGCACAAGGTGGCACCTCATCCCGGCCCAAGGGTGGTGGCAGGAACCAGGTGGCGCTCGGGGACTCAGCAGGGCCTGCCCCCGGGGCCTGCCCGCAACACCTGATTGCCCGCGGGCGTGTCCGTCCACCCTCAAAAAGTTCTGCTGGGACAGCCCTGACCGAGCTCCGAGCTCCTCGCCCTTGGACCGCCCCAGTGGGCTTCAGGAGTGGGTGTGTGGCAGCAGCAGCCCTCCCCAGTCACCCACCTTGCGTCGGCCCCCGCCCGACAAGCCCCTAGGGCGGGCGGGGCTTCCCGGGGGGCCTATTTGCAACGCCGGGAAGCGCGGGGCAGTTCGTGTGTGCGGCCCGGGGACACCCGCAGGTGTGTGTGCTCCCCCCGTGGCCGGCCGAGGCGGCTAGGCAGCACCTGGGGGCTGTTGGCAGCGCCCCTGGGCAGCCTCCTAGAGCCAGGGGTCTGGCAGGCTCCGGGGGCAAATGGACTACGGAAGCCGAGAGGGGCCCGTCCGCGCCAAACCCAAAACGCGCTGCGGCCTCCAGGGAGGGACACAGGGGACACAAGTGGCTGTGTGGCGTGCAGTGCCCGACCAGAGGGAGGGAGGTTGGCTGGCTGCTGAGGCGCAGCAGGTGTCAGCCCTTCGGAAGTGCCCGTGGATGCTTCGGGAATGGGGCCTGCCAACTCAGAACCCCCGTTCCCTGTGGCTGCAGCCGGCCAGGGGGCTCCAGGGGCTCCAGGGTCGGGTGCGCCGCGGGCCTGGGGGGCTTCTTGCCTGTGTGCAGGGCTTCTACGCACAAGGTGGCACCTCATCCCGGCCCAAGGGTGGTGGCAGGAACCCAGGTGGCGCTCGGGGACTCAGCAGGGCCTGCCCCCGGGGCCTGCCCGCAACACCTGATTGCCCGCGGGCGTGTCCGTCCACCCTCAAAAAGTTCTGCTGGGACAGCCCTGACCGAGCTCCGAGCTCCTCGCCCTTGGACCGCCCCAGTGGGCTTCAGGAGTGGGTGTGTGGCAGCATCACCCCTCCCCAGTCACCCACCTTGCGTCGGCCCCGCCCGACAAGCCCCTAGGGTGCGGGCGGGGCTTCCCGGGGGGCCTATTTGCAACACCCGGAAGCACGGGGCAGTTCGTGTGTGCGGCCCGGGGACACCCGCAGGTGTGTGTGCTCCCCCCGTGGCCGGCCGAGGCTGCTAGCCAGCACCTGGGGGCTGTTGCAGCGCCCCTGGGCAGCCTCCTAGAGCCAGGGGTCTGGCAGGCTCCGGGGGCAAATGGACTACGGAAGCCGAGAGGGGCCCGTCCGTGCCAAAACCCAAACGCGCTGCGGCCTCCAGGGAGGGACACAGGGGACACAAGTGGCTGTGTGGCGTGCAGTGCCCCCGACCAGAGGGAGGGAGGTTGGCTGGCTGCTGAGGCGCAGCAGGTGTCAGCCCTTCGGGAAGTGCCCGTGGATGCTTCGGGAATGGGGCCTGCCAACTCAGAACTCCCGTTCCCTGTGGCTGCATCCGGCCAGGGGGCTCCAGGGTCGGGTGCGCCGCGGGCCTGGGGGGCTTCTTGCCTGTGTGCAGGGCTTCTACGCACAAGGTGGCACCTCATCCCGGCCCAAGGGTGGTGGCAGGAACCCAGGTGGCGCTCGGGGACTCAGCAGGGCCTGCCCCCGGGGCCTACCCGCAACACCTGATTGCCCGCGGGCGTGTCCGTCCACCCTCAAAAAGTTCTGCTGGGACAGCCCTGACCGAGCTCCGAGCTCCTCGCCCTTGGACCGCCCCAGTGGGCTCAGGAGTGGGTGTGTGGCAGCAGCAGCCCTCCCCAGTCAACCACCTTGCGTCAGCCCCACCCGACAAGCCCCTAGGGCGGGCGGGGCTTCCCGGGGGCCTATTGCAACGCCGGGAAGCGCGGGCAGTTCGTGTGTGCGGCCCGGGGACACCCGCAGGTGTGTGTGCTCCCCCCGTGGCCGGCCGAGGCGGCTAGCCAGCACCTGGGGGCTGTTGGCAGCGCCCCTGGGTAGCCTCCTAGAGCCAGGGGTCTGGCAGGCTCCGGGGGCAAATGGACTACGGAAGCCGAGAGGGGCCCGTCCGCGCCAAAACCCAAAACGCGCTGCGGCCTCCAGGAGGGACACAGGGGACACAAGTGGCTGTGTGGCGTGCAGTGCCCGACCAGAGGGAGGGAGGTTGGCTGGCTGCTGAGGCGCAGCAGGTGTCAGCCCTTCGGGAAGTGCCCGTGGATGCTTCGGGAATGGGGCCTGCCAACTCAGAACCCCCGTTCCCTGTGGCTGCATCCGGCCAGGGGGCTCCAGGGGCTCCAGGGTCGGGTGCGCCGCGGGCCTGGGGGGCTTCTTGCCTGTGTGCAGGGCTTCTACGCACAAGGTGGCACCTCATCCCGGCCCAAGGGTGGTGGCAGGAACCCCAGGTGGCGCTCGGGGACTCAGCAGGGCCTGCCCCCGGGACCTGCCCGCAACACCTGATTGCCCGCGGGCGTGTCCGTCCACCTCAAAAAGTTCTGCTGGGACAGCCCTGACCGAGCTCCGAGCTCCTCGCCCTTGGACCGCCCCAGTGGGCTTCAGGAGTGGGTGTGTGGCAGCAGCAGCCCTCCCCAGTCAACCACCTTGCATCGGCCCCACCCGACAAGCCCCTAGGGCGTGCGGGGCTTCCCGTGGGGCCTATTTGCAACGCCGGGAAGCGCGGGGCAGTTCGTGTGTGCGGCCCGGGGACACCCGCAGGTGTGTGTGCTCCCCCCGTGGCCGGCCGAGGCGGCTAGCCAGCACCTGAGGGCTGTTGGCAGCGCCCCTGGGCAGCCTCCTAGAGCCAGGGTCTGGCAGGCTCCGGGGGCAAATGGACTACGGAAGCCGAGAGGGGCCCGTCCGCGCCAAAACCCAAAACGCGCTGCGGCCTCCAGGGAGGGACACAGGGGACACAAGTGGCTGTGTGGCGTGCAGTGCCCGACCAGAGGGAGGGAGGTTGGCTGGCTGCTGAGGCGCAGCAGGTGTCAGCCCTTCGGGAAGTGCCCGTGGATGCTTCGGGAATGGGGCCTGCCAACTCAGAACCCCCGTTCCCTGTGGCTGCATCCGGCCAGGGGGCTCCAGGGGCTCCAGGGTCGGGTGCGCCGCGGGCCTGGGGGGCTTCTTGCCTGTGTGCAGGGCTTCTACGCACAAGGTGGCACCTCATCCCGGCCCAAGGGTGGTGGCAGGAACCCAGGTGGCGTTTGGGGACTCAGCAGGGCCTGCCCCCGGGCCTGCCCGCAACACCTGATTGCCCGCGGGCGTGTCCGTCCACCCTCAAAAAGTTCTGCTGGGACAGCCCTGACCGAGCTCCGAGCTCCTCGCCCTTGGACCGCCCCAGTGGGCTTCAGGAGTGGGTGTGTGGCAGCAGCAGCCCTCCCCAGTCACCCACCTTGCGTCGGCCCCGCCCGACAAGCCCCTAGGGCGGGCGGGGCTTCCCGGGGGCCTATTTGCAACGCCGGGAAGCGCGGGGCAGTTCGTGTGTGCGGCCCGGGGACACCCGCAGGTGTGTGTGCTCCCCCCGTGGCCGGCCGAGGGCGGCTAGCCAGCACCTGGGGGCTGTTGGCAGCGCCCCTGGCAGCCTCCTAGAGCCAGGGGTCTGGCAGGCTCCGGGGGCAAATGGACTACGGAAGCCGAGAGGGGCCCGTCCGCGCCAAAACCCAAAACGCGCTGCGGCCTCCAGGGAGGGACACAGGGACACAAGTGGCTGTGTGGCGTGCCAGTGCCCGACCAGAGGGAGGGAGGTTGGCTGGCTGCTGAGGCGCAGCAGGTGTCAGCCCTTCGGGAAGTGCCCGTGGATGCTTCGGGAATGGGGCCTGCCAACTCAGAACCCCCGTTCCCTGTGGCTGCATCCGGCCAGGGGGCTCCAGGGGCTCCAGGGTCGGGTGCGCCGCGGGCCTGGGGGCTTCTTGCCTGTGTGCAGGGCTTCTATGCACAAGGTGGCACCTCATCCCGGCCCAAGGGTGGTGGCAGGAACCCAGGTGGCGCTCGGGGACTCAGCAGGGCCTGCCCCCGGGGTCTGCCCGCAACACCTGATTGCCCGCGGGCGTGTCCGTCCACCCTCAAAAAGTTCTGCTGGGACAGCCCTGACCGAGCTCCGAGCTCCTCGCCCTTGGACCGCCCCAGTGGGCTTCAGGAGTGGGTGTGTGGCAGCAGCAGCCCTCCCCAGTCAACCACCTTGCGTCGGCCCCACCCGACAAGCCCCTAGGGCGGGCGGGGCTTCCCGGGGGGCCTATTTGCAACGCCGGGAAGCGCGGGGCAGTTCGTGTGTGCGGCCCGGGGACACCCGCAGGTGTGTGTGCTCCCCCCGTGGCCGGCCGAGGCGGCTAGCCAGCACCTGGGGGCTGTTGGCAGCGCCCCTGGGCAGCCTCCTAGAGCCAGGGGTCTGGCAGGCTCGGGGGCAAATGGACTACGGAAGCCGAGAGGGGCCCGTCCGCGCCAAAACCCAAAACGCGCTGCGGCCTCCAGGGAGGGACACAGGGGACACAAGTGGCTGTGTGGCGTGCAGTGCCCGACCAGAGGGAGGGAGGTTGGCTGGCTGCTGAGGCGCAGCAGGTGTCAGCCCTTCGGGAAGTGCCCGTGGATGCTTCGGGAATGGGGCCTGCCAACTCAGAACCCCCGTTCCCTGTGGCTGCATCCGGCCAGGGGGCTCCAGGGTCGGGTGCGCCGCGGGCCTGGGGGGCTTCTTGCCTGTGTGCAGGGCTTCTACGCACAAGGTGGCACCTCATCCCGGCCCAAGGGTGGTGGCAGGAACCCAGGTGGCGCTCGGGGACTCAGCAGGGCCTGCCCCCGGGGCCTGCCCGCAACACCTGATTGCCCGCGGGCGTGTCCGTCCACCCTCAAAAAGTTCTGCTGGGACAGCCCTGACCGAGCTCCGAGCTCCTCGCCCTTGGACCGCCCCAGTGGGCTTCAGGAGTGGGTGTGTGGCAGCAGCAGACCTCCCCAGTCACCCACCTTGCGTCGGCCCCACCCGACAAGCCCCTAGGGCGGGCGGGGCTTCCCGGGGGGCCTATTTGCAACGCCGGGAAGCGCGGGGCAGTTCGTGTGTGCGGCCCGGGGACACCCGCAGGTGTGTGTGCTCCCCCCGTGGCCGGCCGAGGCGGCTAGGCAGCACCTGGGGGCTGTTGGCAGCGCCCCTGGGCAGCCTCCTAGAGCAGGGGTCTGGCAGGCTCCGGGGCAAATGGACTACGGAAGCCGAGAGGGGCCCGTCCGCGCCAAAACCCAAACGCGCTGCGGCCTCCAGGGAGGGACACAGGGGACACAAGTGGCTGTGTGGCGTGCAGTGCCCGACCAGAGGGAGGGAGGTTGGCTGGCTGCTGAGGCGCAGCAGGTGTCAGCCCTTCGGGAAGTGCCCGTGGATGCTTCGGGAATGGGGCCTGCCAACTCAGAACCCCCGTTCCCTGTGGCTTGCATCCGGCCAGGGGGCTCCAGGGGCTCCAGGGTCGGGTGCGCCGCGGGCCTGGGGGGCTTCTTGCCTGTGTGCAGGGCTTCTACACACAAGGTGGCACCTCATCCCGGCCCAAGGGTGGTGGCAGGAATCCAGGTGGCGCTCGGGACTCAGCAGGGCCTGCCCCCGGGGCCTGCCCGCAACACCTGATTGCCCGCGGGCGTGTCCGTCCACCCTCAAAAAGTTCTGCTGGGACAGCCCTGACCGAGCTCCGAGCTCCTCGCCCTTGGACCGCCCCAGTGGGCTTCAGGAGTGGGTGTGTGGCAGCAGCAGCCCTCCCCAGTCAACCACCTTGCGTCGGCCCCACCCGACAAGCCCCTAGGGCGGGCGGGGCTTCCCGGGGGGCCTATTTGCAACGCCGGGAAGCGCGGGGCAGTTCGTGTGTGCGGCCCGGGGACACCCGCAGGTGTGTGTGCTCCCCCCGTGGCCGGCCGAGGCGGCTAGCCAGCACCTGGGGGCTGTTGGCAGCGCCCCTGGGCAGCCTCCTAGAGCCAGGGGTCTGGCAGGCTCCGGGGGCAAATGGACTACGGAAGCCGAGAGGGGCCCGTCCGCGCCAAAACCCAAAACGCGCTGCGGCCTCCAGGGAGGGACACAGGGGACACAAGTGGCTGTGTGGCGTGCAGTGCCCGACCAGAGGGAGGGAGGTTGGCTGGCTGCTGAGGCGCAGCAGGTGTCAGCCCTTCGGGAAGTGCCCGTGGATGCTTCGGAATGGGGCCTGCCAACTCAGAACCCCCGTTCCCTGTGGCTGCCATCCGGCCAGGGGGCTCCAGGGTCGGGTGCGCCGCGGGCCTGGGGGGCTTCTTGCCTGTGTGCAGGGCTTCTACGCACAAGGTGGCACCTCATCCCGGCCCAAGGGTGGTGGCAGGAACCCAGGTGGCGCTCGGGGACTCAGCAGGGCCTGCCCCCGGGGCCTGCCCGCAACACCTGATTGCCCGCGGGCGTGTCCGTCCACCCTCAAAAAGTTCTGCTGGGACAGCCCTGACCGAGCTCCGAGCTCCTCGCCCCTTGGACCGCCCCAGTGGGCTTCAGGAGTGGGTGTGTGGCAGCAGCAGACCTCCCCAGTCACCCACCTTGCGTCGGCCCCACCCGACAAGCCCCTAGGGCGGGCGGGGCTTCCCGGGGGGCCTATTTGCAACGCCGGGAAGCGCGGGGCAGTTCGTGTGTGCGGCCCGGGGACACCCCGCAGGTGTGTGTGCTCCCCCCGTGGCCGGCCGAGGCGGCTAGGCAGCACCTGGGGGCTGTTGGCAGCGCCCCTGGGCAGCCTCCTAGAGCCAGGGGTCTGGCAGGCTCCGGGGGCAAATGGACTACGGAAGCCGAGAGGGGCCCGTCCGCGCCAAAACCCAAAACGCGCTGCGGCCTCCAGGGAGGGACACAGGGGACACAAGTGGCTGTGTGGCGTGCAGTGCCCGACCAGAGGGAGGGAGGTTGGCTGGCTGCTGAGGCGCAGCAGGTGTCAGCCCTTCGGGAAGTGCCCGTGGATGCTTCGGGAATGGGGGCCTGCCAACTCAGAACCCCCGTTCCCTGTGGCTGCATCCGGCCAGGGGGCTCCAGGGGCTCCAGGGTCGGGTGCGCCGCGGGCCTGGGGGGCTTCTTGCCTGTGTGCAGGGCTTCTACACACAAGGTGGCACCTCATCCCGGCCCAAGGGTGGTGGCAGGAATCCAGGTGGCGCTCGGGGACTCAGCAGGGCCTGCCCCCGGGGCCTGCCCGCAACACCTGATTGCCCGCGGGCGTGTCCGTCCACCCTCAAAAAGTTCTGCTGGGACAGCCCTGACCGAGCTCCGAGCTCCTCGCCCTTGGACCGCCCCAGTGGGCTTCAGGAGTGGGTGTGTGGCAGCAGCAGCCCTCCCCAGTCAACCACCTTGCGTCGGCCCCACCCGACAAGCCCCTAGGGCGTGCGGGGCTTCCCGGGGGGCCTATTTGCAACGCCGGGAAGCGCGGGGCAGTTCGTGTGTGCGGCCCGGGGACACCCGCAGGTGTGTGTGCTCCCCCCGTGGCCGGCCGAGGCGGCTAGGCAGCACCTGGGGGCTGTGGCAGCGCCCTGGGCAGCCTCCTAGAGCCAGGGGTCTGGCAGGCTCCGGGGGCAAATGGACTACGGAAGCCGAGAGGGGCCCGTCCGCGCCAAAACCCAAAACGCGCTGCGGCCTCCAGGGAGGGACACAGGGGACACAAGTGGCTGTGTGGCTTGCAGTGCCCGACCAAAGGTAGGGAGGTTTGCTGGCTGCTGAGGCGCAGCAGGTGTCAGCCCTTCGGGAAGTGCCCGTGGATGCTTCGGGAATGGGGCCTGCCAACTCAGAACCCCCGTTCCCTGTGGCTGCATCCGGCCAGGGGGCTCCAGGGGCTCCAGGGTCGGGTGCGCCGCGGGCCTGGGGGGCTTCTTGCCTGTGTGCAGGGCTTCTACGCACAAGGTGGCACCTCATCCCGGCCCAAGGGTGGTGGCAGGAACCCAGGTGGCGCTCGGGGACTCAGCAGGGCCTGCCCCCGGGGCCTGCCCGCAACACCTGATTGCCCGCGGGCGTGTCCGTCCACCCTCAAAAAGTTCTGCTGGGACAGCCCTGACCGAGCTCCGAGCTCCTCGCCCTTGGACCGCCCCAGTGGGCTTCAGGAGTGGGTGTGTGGCAGCAGCAGCCCTCCCCAGTCACCCACCTTGCGTCGGCCCCGCCCGACAAGCCCCTAGGGCGGGCGGGGCTTCCCGGGGGGCCTATTTGCAACGCCGGGAAGCGCGGGGCAGTTCGTGTGTGCGGCCCGGGGACACCCGCAGGTGTGTGTGCTCCCCCCGTGGCCGGCCGAGGCGGCTAGCCAGCACCTGGGGGCTGTTGGCTTCGCCCCTGGGCAGCCTCCTAGAGCCAGGGGTCTGGCAGGCTCCGGGGGCAAATGGACTACGGAAGCCGAGAGGGGCCCGTCCGCGCCAAAACCCAAAACGCGCTGCGGCCTCCAGGGAGGGACACAGGGGACACAAGTGGCTGTGTGGCGTGCAGTGCCCGACCAGAGGGAGGGAGGTTGGCTGGCTGCTGAGGCGCAGCAGGTGTCAGCCCTTCGGGAAGTGCCCGTGGATGCTTCGGGAATGGGGCCTGCCAACTCAGAACCCCCGTTCCTGTGGCTGCATCCGGCCAGGGGGCTCCAGGGGCTCCAGGGTCGGGTGCGCCGCGGGCCTGGGGGGCTTCTTGCCTGTGTGCAGGGCTTCTACGCACAAGGTGGCACCTCATCCCGGCCCAAGGGTGGTGGCAGGAACCCAGGTGGCGCTCGGGGACTCAGCAGGGCCTGCCCCCGGGGCCTGCCCGCAACACCTGATTGCCCGCGGGCGTGTCCGTCCACCTCAAAAAGTTCTGCTGGGACAGCCCTGACCGAGCTCCAAGCTCCTCGCCCTTGGACCGCCCAGTGGACTTCAGGAGTGGGTGTGTGGCAGCAGCAGCCCTCCCCAGTCAACCACCTTGCGTCGGCCCCACCGACAAGCCCCTAGGGCGTGCGGGGGCTTCCCGGGGGGCCTATTTGCAACGCCGGGAAGCGCGGGGCAGTTCGTGTGTGCGGCCCGGGGACACCCGCAGGTGTGTGTGCTCCCACCGTGGCCGGCCGAGGCGGCTAGCCAGCACCTGGGGGCTGTTGGCAGCGCCCCTGGGCAGCCTCCTAGAGCCAGGGGTCTGGCAGGCTCCGGGGGCAAATGGACTACGGAAGCCGAGAGAGGCCCGTCCGCCCCAAAACCCAAAATGCGCTGCGGCCTCCAGGGAGGGACACAGGGGACACAAGTGGCTGTGTGGCGTGCAGTGCCCGACCAGAGGGAGGGAGGTTGGCTGGCTGCTGAGGCGCAGCAGGTGTCAGCCCTTCGGGAAGTGCCCGTGGATGCTTCGGGAATGGGGCCTGCCAACTCAGAACCCCCGTTCCCTGTGGCTGCAGCCGGCCAGGGGGCTCCAGGGTCGGGTGCGCCGCGGGCCTGGGGGGCTTCTTGCCTGTGTGCAGGGCTTCTACGCACAAGTGGCACCTCATCCCGGCCCAAGGGTGGTGGCAGGAACCCAGGTGGCGCTCGGGGACTCAGCAGGGCCTGCCCCCGGGGCCTGCCCGCAACACCTGATTGCCCGCGGGCGTGTCCGTCCACCCTCAAAACGTTCTGCTGGGACAGCCCTGACCGAGCTCCGAGCTCCTCGCCCTTGGACCGCCCCAGTGGGCTTCAGGAGTGGGTGTGTGGCAGCAGCAGCCCTCCCCAGTCAACCACCTTGCGTCAGCCCCACCCGACAAGCCCCTAGGGCGGGCGGGGCTTCCCGGGGGGCCTATTTGCAACGCCGGGAAGCGCGGGGCAGTTCGTGTGTGCGGCCCGGGGACACCCGCAGGTGTGTGTGCTCCCCCCGTGGCCGGCCGAGGCGGCTAGCCAGCACCTGGGGGCTGTTGGCAGCGCCCCTGGGTAGCCTCCTAGAGCCAGGGGTCTGGCAGGCTCCGGGGGCAAATGGACTACGGAAGCCGAGAGGGGCCCGTCCGCGCCAAAACCCAAAACGCGCTGCGGCCTCCAGGGAGGGACACAGGGGACACAAGTGGCTGTGTGGCGTGCAGTGCCCGACCAGAGGGAGGGAGGTTGGCTGGCTGCTGAGGCGCAGCAGGTGTCAGCCCTTCGGGAAGTGCCCGTGGATGCTTCGGGAATGGGGCCTGCCAACTCAGAACCCCCGTTCCCTGTGGCTGCATCCGGCCAGGGGGCTCCAGGGGCTCCAGGGTCGGGTGCGCCGCGGGCCTGGGGGGCTTCTTGCCTGTGTGCAGGGCTTCTACGCACAAGGTGGCACCTCATCCCGGCCCAAGGGTGGTGGCAGGAACCCAGGTGGCGCTCGGGGACTCAGCAGGGCCTGCCCCCGGGGCCTGCCCGCAACACCTGATTGCCCGCGGGCGTGTCCGTCCACCCTCAAAAAGTTCTGCTGGGACAGCCCTGACCGAGCTCCGAGCTCCTCGCCCTTGGACCGCCCCAGTGGGCTTCAGGAGTGGGTGTGTGGCAGCAGCAGCCCTCCCCAGTCAACCACCTTGCGTCGGCCCCACCCGACAAGCCCCTAGGGCGTGCGGGGCTTCCCGGGGGGCCTATTTGCAACGCCGGGAAGCGCGGGGCAGTTCGTGTGTGCGGCCCGGGGACACCCGCAGGTGTGTGTGCTCCCCCCGTGGCCGGCCGAGGCGGCTAGCCAGCACCTGGGGGCTGTTGGCAGCGCCCCTGGGCAGCCTCCTAGAGCCAGGGGTCTGGCAGGCTCCGGGGGCAAATGGACTACGGAAGCCGAGAGGGGCCCGTCCGCGCCAAAACCCAAAACGCGCTGCGGCCTCCAGGGAGGGACACAGGGGACACAAGTGGCTGTGTGGCGTGCAGTGCCCGACCAGAGGGAGGGAGGTTGGCTGGCTGCTGAGGCGCAGCAGGTGTCAGCCCTTCGGGAAGTGCCCGTGGATGCTTCGGGAATGGGGCCTGCCAACTCAGAACCCCCGTTCCCTGTGGCTGCATCCGGCCAGGGGGCTCCAGGGGCTCCAGGGTCGGGTGTGCCGCGGGCCTGGGGGGCTTCTTGCCTGTGTGCAGGGCTTCTACGCACAAGGTGGCACCTCATCCCGGCCCAAGGGTGGTGGCAGGAACCCAGGTGGCGCTCGGGGACTCAGCAGGGCCTGCCCCCGGGGCCTGCCCGCAACACCTGATTGCCCGCGGGCGTGTCCGTCCACCCTCAAAAAGTTCTGCTGGGACAGCCCTGACCGAGCTCCGAGCTCCTCGCCCTTGGACCGCCCCAGTGGGCTTCAGGAGTGGGTGTGTGGCAGCAGCAGCCCTCCCCAGTCACCCACCTTGCGTCGGCCCTGCCCGACAAGCCCCTAGGGCGGGCGGGGCTTCCCGGGGGGCCTATTTGCAACGCCGGGAAGCGCGGGGCAGTTCGTGTGTGCGGCCCGGGGACACCCGCAGGTGTGTGTGCTCCCCCCGTGGCCGGCCGAGGCGGCTAGCCAGCACCTGGGGGCTGTTGGCAGCGCCCCTGGGCAGCCTCCTAGAGCCAGGGGTCTGGCAGGCTCCGGGGGCAAATGGACTACGGAAGCCGAGAGGGGCCCGTCCGCGCCAAAACCCAAAATGCGCTGCGGCCTCCAGGGAGGGACACAGGGGACACAAGTGGCTGTGTGGCGTGCAGTGCCCGACCAGAGGGAGGGAGGTTGGCTGGCTGCTGAGGCGCAGCAGGTGTCAGCCCTTCGGGAAGTGCCCGTGGATGCTTCGGGAATGGGGCCTGCCAAGTCAGAACCCCCGTTCCCTGTGGCTGCATCCGGCCAGGGGGCTCCAGGGGCTCCAGGGTCGGGTGCGCCGCGGGCCTGGGGGGCTTCTTGCCTGTGTGCAGGGCTTCTATGCACAAGGTGGCACCTCATCCTGGCCCAAGGGTGGTGGCAGGAACCCAGGTGGCGCTCGGGGACTCAGCAGGGCCTGCCCCCGGGGCCTGCCCGCAACACCTGATTGCCCGCGGGCGTGTCCGTCCACCCTCAAAAAGTTCTGCTGGGACAGCTCTGACCGAGCTCCGAGCTCCTCGCCCTTGGACCGCCCCAGTGGGCTTCAGGAGTGGGTGTGTGGCAGCAGCAGCCCTCCCCAGTCAACCACCTTGCGTCGGCCCCGCCCGACAAGCCTCCAGGGCGTGCGGGGCTTCCCGGGGGGCCTATTTGCAACGCCGGGAAGCGCGGGGCAGTTCGTGTGTGCGGCCCGGGGACACCCGCAGGTGTGTGTGCTCCCCCCGTGGCCGGCCGAGGCGGCTAGCCAGCACCTGGGGGCTGTTGGCAGCGCCCCTGGGCAGCCTCCTAGAGCCAGGGGTCTGGCAGGCTCCGGGGGCAAATGGACTACGGAAGCCGAGAGGGGCCCGTCCGCGCCAAAACCCAAAATGCGCTGCGGCCTCCAGGGAGGGACACAGGGGACACAAGTGGCTGTGTGGCGTGCAGTGCCCGACCAGAGGGAGGGAGGTTGGCTGGCTGCTGAGGCGCAGCAGGTGTCAGCCCTTCGGGAAGTGCCCGTGGATGCTTCGGGAATGGGGCCTGCCAACTCAGAACCCCCGTTCCCTGTGGCTGCATCCGGCCAGGGGGCTCCAGGGGCTCCAGGGTCGGGTGCGCCGCGGGCCTGGGGGGCTTCTTGCCTGTGTGCAGGGCTTCTATGCACAAGGTGGCACCTCATCCTGGCCCAAGGGTGGTGGCAGGAACCCAGGTGGCGCTCGGGGACTCAGCAGGGCCTGCCCCCGGGGCCTGCCCGCAACACCTGATTGCCCGCGGGCGTGTCCGTCCACCCTCAAAAAGTTCTGCTGGGACAGCTCTGACCGAGCTCCGAGCTCCTCGCCCTTGGACCGCCCCAGTGGGCTTCAGGAGTGGGTGTGTGGCAGCAGCAGCCCTCCCCAGTCAACCACCTTGCGTCGGCCCCGCCCGACAAGCCTCCAGGGCGTGCGGGGCTTCCCGGGGGGCCTATTTGCAACGCCGGGAAGCGCGGGGCAGTTCGTGTGTGCGGCCCGGGGACACCCGCAGGTGTGTGTGCTCCCCCCGTGGCCGGCCGAGGCGGCTAGCCAGCACCTGGGGGCTGTTGGCAGTGCCCCTGGGCAGCCTCCTAGAGCCAGGGGTCTGGCAGGCTCCGGGGGCAAATGGACTACGGAAGCCGAGAGGGGCCCGTCCGCGCCAAAACCCAAAACGCGCTGCGGCCTCCAGGGAGGGACACAGGGGACACAAGTGGCTGTGTGGCTTGCAGTGCCCGACCAAAGGTAGGGAGGTTGGCTGGCTGCTGAGGCGCAGCAGGTGTCAGCCCTTCGGGAAGTGCCCGTGGATGCTTCGGGAATGGGGCCTGCCAACTCAGAACCCCCGTTCCCTGTGGCTGCATCCGGCCAGGGGGCTCCAGGGTCGGGTGCGCCGCGGGCCTGGGGGGCTTCTTGCCTGTGTGCAGGGCTTCTACGCACAAGGTGGCACCTCATCCCGGCCCAAGGGTGGTGGCAGGAACCCAGGTGGCGCTCGGGGACTCAGCAGGGCCTGCCCCCGGGGCCTGCCCGCAACACCTGATTGCCCGCGGGCGTGTCCGTCCACCCTCAAAAAGTTCTGCTGGGACAGCCCTGACCGAGCTCCGAGCTCCTCGCCCTTGGACCGCCCCAGTGGGCTTCAGGAGTGGGTGTGTGGCAGCAGCAGCCCTCCCCAGTCAACCACCTTGCGTCGGCCCCACCCGACAAGCCCCTAGGGCGTGCGGGGCTTCCCGGGGGGCCTATTTGCAACGCCGGGAAGCGCGGGGCAGTTCGTGTGTGCGGCCCGGGGACACCCGCAGGTGTGTGTGCTCCCCCCGTGGCCGGCCGAGGCGGCTAGCCAGCACCTGGGGGCTGTTGGCAGCGCCCCTGGGCAGCCTCCTAGAGCCAGGGGTCTGGCAGGCTCCGGGGGCAAATGGACTACGGAAGCCGAGAGGGGCCCGTCCGCGCCAAAACCCAAAACGCGCTGCGGCCTCCAGGGAGGGACACAGGGGACACAAGTGGCTGTGTGGCGTGCAGTGCCCGACCAGAGGGAGGGAGGTTGGCTGGCTGCTGAGGCGCAGCAGGTGTCAGCCCTTCGGGAAGTGCCCGTGGATGCTTCGGGAATGGGGCCTGCCAACTCAGAACCCCCGTTCCCTGTGGCTGCATCCGGCCAGGGGGCTCCAGGGGCTCCAGGGTCGGGTGCGCCGCGGGCCTGGGGGGCTTCTTGCCTGTGTGCAGGGCTTCTATGCACAAGGTGGCACCTCATCCCGGCCCAAGGGTGGTGGCAGGAACCCAGGTGGCGCTCGGGGACTCAGCAGGGCCTGCCCCCGGGGCCTGCCCGCAACACCTGATTGCCCGCGGGCGTGTCCGTCCACCCTCAAAAAGTTCTGCTGGGACAGCCCTGACCGAGCTCCGAGCTCCTCGCCCTTGGACCGCCCCAGTGGGCTTCAGGAGTGGGTGTGTGGCAGCAGCAGCCCTCCCCAGTCAACCACCTTGCGTCGGCCCCGCCCGACAAGCCCCTAGGGCGTGCGGGGCTTCCCGGGGGGCCTATTTGCAACGCCGGGAAGCGCGGGGCAGTTCGTGTGTGCGGCCCGGGGACACCCGCAGGTGTGTGTGCTCCCCCCGTGGCCGGCCGAGGCGGCTAGCCAGCACCTGGGGGCTGTTGGCAGCGCCCCTGGGCAGCCTCCTAGAGCCAGGGGTCTGGCAGGCTCCGGGGGCAAATGGACTACGGAAGCCGAGAGGGGCCCGTCCGCGCCAAAACCCAAAACGCGCTGCGGCCTCCAGGGAGGGACACAGGGGACACAAGTGGCTGTGTGGCGTGCAGTGCCCGACCAGAGGGAGGGAGGTTGGCTGGCTGCTGAGGCGCAGCAGGTGTCAGCCCTTCGGGAAGTGCCCGTGGATGCTTCGGGAATGGGGCCTGCCAACTCAGAACCCCCGTTCCCTGTGGCTGCAGCCGGCCAGGGGGCTCCAGGGTCGGGTGCGCCGCGGGCCTGGGGGGCTTCTTGCCTGTGTGCAGGGCTTCTACGCACAAGGTGGCACCTCATCCCGGCCCAAGGGTGGTGGCAGGAACCTAGGTGGCGCTCGGGGACTCAGCAGGGCCTGCCCCCGGGGCCTGCCCGCAACACCTGATTGCCCGCGGGCGTGTCCGTCCACCCTCAAAAAGTTCTGCTGGGACAGCCCTGACCGAGCTCCGAGCTCCTCGCCCTTGGACCGCCCCAGTGGGCTTCAGGAGTGGGTGTGTGGCAGCAGCAGCCCTCCCCAGTCACCCACCTTGCGTCGGCCCTGCCCGACAAGCCCCTAGGGCGGGCGGGGCTTCCCGGGGGGCCTATTTGCAACGCCGGGAAGCGCGGGGCAGTTCGTGTGTGCGGCCCGGGGACACCCGCAGGTGTGTGTGCTCCCCCCGTGGCCGGCCGAGGCGGCTAGGCAGCACCTGGGGGCTGTTGGCAGCGCCCCTGGGCAGCCTCCTAGAGCCAGGGGTCTGGCAGGCTCCGGGGGCAAATGGACTACGGAAGCCGAGAGGGGCCCGTCCGCGCCAAAACCCAAAACGCGCTGCGGCCTCCAGGGAGGGACACAGGGGACACAAGTGGCTGTGTGGCTTGCAGTGCCCGACCAGAGGGAGGGAGGTTGGCTGGCTGCTGAGGCGCAGCAGGTGTCAGCCCTTCGGGAAGTGCCCGTGGATGCTTCGGGAATGGGGCCTGCCAACTCAGAACCCCCGTTCCCTGTGGCTGCATCCGGCCAGGGGGCTCCAGGGGCTCCAGGGTCGGGTGCGCCGCGGGCCTGGGGGGCTTCTTGCCTGTGTGCAGGGCTTCTACGCACAAGGTGGCACCTCATCCCGGCCCAAGGGTGGTGGCAGGAACCCAGGTGGCGCTCGGGGACTCAGCAGGGCCTGCCCCCGGGGCCTGCCCGCAACACCTGATTGCCCGCGGTCGTGTCCGTCCACCCTCAAAAAGTTCTGCTGGGACAGCCCTGACCGAGCTCCAAGCTCCTCGCCCTTGGACCGCCCCAGTGGACTTCAGGAGTGGGTGTGTGGCAGCAGCAGCCCTCCCCAGTCAACCACCTTGCGTCGGCCCCACCCGACAAGCCCCTAGGGCGTGCGGGGCTTCCCGGGGGGCCTATTTGCAACGCCGGGAAGCGCGGGGCAGTTCGTGTGTGCGGCCCGGGGACACCCGCAGGTGTGTGTGCTCCCACCGTGGCCGGCCGAGGCGGCTAGCCAGCACCTGGGGGCTGTTGGCAGCGCCCCTGGGCAGCCTCCTAGAGCCAGGGGTCTGGCAGGCTCCGGGGGCAAATGGACTACGGAAGCCGAGAGAGGCCCGTCCGCCCCAAAACCCAAAATGCGCTGCGGCCTCCAGGGAGGGACACAGGGGACACAAGTGGCTGTGTGGCGTGCAGTGCCCGACCAGAGGGAGGGAGGTTGGCTGGCTGCTGAGGCGCAGCAGGTGTCAGCCCTTCGGGAAGTGCCCGTGGATGCTTCGGGAATGGGGCCTGCCAACTCAGAACCCCCGTTCCCTGTGGCTGCAGCCGGCCAGGGGGCTCCAGGGTCGGGTGCGCCGCGGGCCTGGGGGGCTTCTTGCCTGTGTGCAGGGCTTCTACGCACAAGGTGGCACCTCATCCCGGCCCAAGGGTGGTGGCAGGAACCCAGGTGGCGCTCGGGGACTCAGCAGGGCCTGCCCCCGGGGCCTGCCCGCAACACCTGATTGCCCGCGGGCGTGTCCGTCCACCCTCAAAACGTTCTGCTGGGACAGCCCTGACCGAGCTCCGAGCTCCTCGCCCTTGGACCGCCCCAGTGGGCTTCAGGAGTGGGTGTGTGGCAGCAGCAGCCCTCCCCAGTCAACCACCTTGCGTCAGCCCCACCCGACAAGCCCCTAGGGCGGGCGGGGCTTCCCGGGGGGCCTATTTGCAACGCCGGGAAGCGCGGGGCAGTTCGTGTGTGCGGCCCGGGGACACCCGCAGGTGTGTGTGCTCCCCCCGTGGCCGGCCGAGGCGGCTAGCCAGCACCTGGGGGCTGTTGGCAGCGCCCCTGGGTAGCCTCCTAGAGCCAGGGGTCTGGCAGGCTCCGGGGGCAAATGGACTACGGAAGCCGAGAGGGGCCCGTCCGCGCCAAAACCCAAAACGCGCTGCGGCCTCCAGGGAGGGACACAGGGGACACAAGTGGCTGTGTGGCGTGCAGTGCCCGACCAGAGGGAGGGAGGTTGGCTGGCTGCTGAGGCGCAGCAGGTGTCAGCCCTTCGGGAAGTGCCCGTGGATGCTTCGGGAATGGGGCCTGCCAACTCAGAACCCCCGTTCCCTGTGGCTGCATCCGGCCAGGGGGCTCCAGGGGCTCCAGGGTCGGGTGCGCCGCGGGCCTGGGGGGCTTCTTGCCTGTGTGCAGGGCTTCTACGCACAAGGTGGCACCTCATCCCGGCCCAAGGGTGGTGGCAGGAACCCAGGTGGCGCTCGGGGACTCAGCAGGGCCTGCCCCCGGGGCCTGCCCGCAACACCTGATTGCCCGCGGGCGTGTCCGTCCACCCTCAAAAAGTTCTGCTGGGACAGCCCTGACCGAGCTCCGAGCTCCTCGCCCTTGGACCGCCCCAGTGGGCTTCAGGAGTGGGTGTGTGGCAGCAGCAGCCCTCCCCAGTCAACCACCTTGCGTCGGCCCCACCCGACAAGCCCCTAGGGCGGGCGGGGCTTCCCGGGGGGCCTATTTGCAACGCCGGGAAGCGCGGGGCAGTTCGTGTGTGCGGCCCGGGGACACCCGCAGGTGTGTGTGCTCCCCCCGTGGCCGGCCGAGGCGGCTAGCCAGCACCTGGGGGCTGTTGGCAGCGCCCCTGGGCAGCCTCCTAGAGCCAGGGGTCTGGCAGGCTCCGGGGGCAAATGGACTACGGAAGCCGAGAGGGGCCCGTCCGCGCCAAAACCCAAAACGCGCTGCGGCCTCCAGGGAGGGACACAGGGGACACAAGTGGCTGTGTGGCGTGCAGTGCCCGACCAGAGGGAGGGAGGTTGGCTGGCTGCTGAGGCGCAGCAGGTGTCAGCCCTTCGGGAAGTGCCCGTGGATGCTTCGGGAATGGGGCCTGCCAACTCAGAACCCCCGTTCCCTGTGGCTGCATCCGGCCAGGGGGCTCCAGGGGCTCCAGGGTCGGGTGTGCCGCGGGCCTGGGGGGCTTCTTGCCTGTGTGCAGGGCTTCTACGCACAAGGTGGCACCTCATCCCGGCCCAAGGGTGGTGGCAGGAACCCAGGTGGCGCTCGGGGACTCAGCAGGGCCTGCCCCCGGGGCCTGCCCGCAACACCTGATTGCCCGCGGGCGTGTCCGTCCACCCTCAAAAAGTTCTGCTGGGACAGCCCTGACCGAGCTCCGAGCTCCTCGCCCTTGGACCGCCCCAGTGGGCTTCAGGAGTGGGTGTGTGGCAGCAGCAGCCCTCCCCAGTCACCCACCTTGCGTCGGCCCTGCCCGACAAGCCCCTAGGGCGGGCGGGGGCTTCCCGGGGGGCCTATTTGCAACGCCGGGAAGCGCGGGGCAGTTCGTGTGTGCGGCCCGGGGACACCCGCAGGTGTGTGTGCTCCCCCCGTGGCCGGCCGAGGCGGCTAGCCAGCACCTGGGGGCTGTTGGCAGCGCCCCTGGGCAGCCTCCTAGAGCCAGGGGTCTGGCAGGCTCCGGGGGCAAATGGACTACGGAAGCCGAGAGGGGCCCGTCCGCGCCAAAACCCAAAATGCGCTGCGGCCTCCAGGGAGGGACACAGGGGACACAAGTGGCTGTGTGGCGTGCAGTGCCCGACCAGAGGGAGGGAGGTTGGCTGGCTGCTGAGGCGCAGCAGGTGTCAGCCCTTCGGGAAGTGCCCGTGGATGCTTCGGGAATGGGGCCTGCCAAGTCAGAACCCCCGTTCCCTGTGGCTGCATCCGGCCAGGGGGCTCCAGGGGCTCCAGGGTCGGGTGCGCCGCGGGCCTGGGGGGCTTCTTGCCTGTGTGCAGGGCTTCTATGCACAAGGTGGCACCTCATCCTGGCCCAAGGGTGGTGGCAGGAACCCAGGTGGCGCTCGGGGACTCAGCAGGGCCTGCCCCCGGGGCCTGCCCGCAACACCTGATTGCCCGCGGGCGTGTCCGTCCACCCTCAAAAAGTTCTGCTGGGACAGCTCTGACCGAGCTCCGAGCTCCTCGCCCTTGGACCGCCCCAGTGGGCTTCAGGAGTGGGTGTGTGGCAGCAGCAGCCCTCCCCAGTCAACCACCTTGCGTCGGCCCCGCCCGACAAGCCTCCAGGGCGTGCGGGGCTTCCCGGGGGGCCTATTTGCAACGCCGGGAAGCGCGGGGCAGTTCGTGTGTGCGGCCCGGGGACACCCGCAGGTGTGTGTGCTCCCCCCGTGGCCGGCCGAGGCGGCTAGCCAGCACCTGGGGGCTGTTGGCAGCGCCCCTGGGCAGCCTCCTAGAGCCAGGGGTCTGGCAGGCTCCGGGGGCAAATGGACTACGGAAGCCGAGAGGGGCCCGTCCGCGCCAAAACCCAAAATGCGCTGCGGCCTCCAGGGAGGGACACAGGGGACACAAGTGGCTGTGTGGCGTGCAGTGCCCGACCAGAGGGAGGGAGGTTGGCTGGCTGCTGAGGCGCAGCAGGTGTCAGCCCTTCGGGAAGTGCCCGTGGATGCTTCGGGAATGGGGCCTGCCAACTCAGAACCCCCGTTCCCTGTGGCTGCATCCGGCCAGGGGGCTCCAGGGGCTCCAGGGTCGGGTGCGCCGCGGGCCTGGGGGGCTTCTTGCCTGTGTGCAGGGCTTCTATGCACAAGGTGGCACCTCATCCTGGCCCAAGGGTGGTGGCAGGAACCCAGGTGGCGCTCGGGGACTCAGCAGGGCCTGCCCCCGGGGCCTGCCCGCAACACCTGATTGCCCGCGGGCGTGTCCGTCCACCCTCAAAAAGTTCTGCTGGGACAGCTCTGACCGAGCTCCGAGCTCCTCGCCCTTGGACCGCCCCAGTGGGCTTCAGGAGTGGGTGTGTGGCAGCAGCAGCCCTCCCCAGTCAACCACCTTGCGTCGGCCCCGCCCGACAAGCCTCCAGGGCGTGCGGGGCTTCCCGGGGGGCCTATTTGCAACGCCGGGAAGCGCGGGGCAGTTCGTGTGTGCGGCCCGGGGACACCCGCAGGTGTGTGTGCTCCCCCCGTGGCCGGCCGAGGCGGCTAGCCAGCACCTGGGGGCTGTTGGCAGTGCCCCTGGGCAGCCTCCTAGAGCCAGGGGTCTGGCAGGCTCCGGGGGCAAATGGACTACGGAAGCCGAGAGGGGCCCGTCCGCGCCAAAACCCAAAACGCGCTGCGGCCTCCAGGGAGGGACACAGGGGACACAAGTGGCTGTGTGGCTTGCAGTGCCCGACCAAAGGTAGGGAGGTTGGCTGGCTGCTGAGGCGCAGCAGGTGTCAGCCCTTCGGGAAGTGCCCGTGGATGCTTCGGGAATGGGGCCTGCCAACTCAGAACCCCCGTTCCCTGTGGCTGCATCCGGCCAGGGGGCTCCAGGGTCGGGTGCGCCGCGGGCCTGGGGGGCTTCTTGCCTGTGTGCAGGGCTTCTACGCACAAGGTGGCACCTCATCCCGGCCCAAGGGTGGTGGCAGGAACCCAGGTGGCGCTCGGGGACTCAGCAGGGCCTGCCCCCGGGGCCTGCCCGCAACACCTGATTGCCCGCGGGCGTGTCCGTCCACCCTCAAAAAGTTCTGCTGGGACAGCCCTGACCGAGCTCCGAGCTCCTCGCCCTTGGACCGCCCCAGTGGGCTTCAGGAGTGGGTGTGTGGCAGCAGCAGCCCTCCCCAGTCAACCACCTTGCGTCGGCCCCACCCGACAAGCCCCTAGGGCGTGCGGGGCTTCCCGGGGGGCCTATTTGCAACGCCGGGAAGCGCGGGGCAGTTCGTGTGTGCGGCCCGGGGACACCCGCAGGTGTGTGTGCTCCCCCCGTGGCCGGCCGAGGCGGCTAGCCAGCACCTGGGGGCTGTTGGCAGCGCCCCTGGGCAGCCTCCTAGAGCCAGGGGTCTGGCAGGCTCCGGGGGCAAATGGACTACGGAAGCCGAGAGGAGCCCGTCCGCGCCAAAACCCAAAACGCGCTGCGGCCTCCAGGGAGGGACACAGGGGACACAAGTGGCTGTGTGGCGTGCAGTGCCCGACCAGAGGGAGGGAGGTTGGCTGGCTGCTGAGGCGCAGCAGGTGTCAGCCCTTCGGGAAGTGCCCGTGGATGCTTCGGGAATGGGGCCTGCCAACTCAGAACCCCCGTTCCCTGTGGCTGCATCCGGCCAGGGGGCTCCAGGGGCTCCAGGGTCGGGTGCGCCGCGGGCCTGGGGGGCTTCTTGCCTGTGTGCAGGGCTTCTACGCACAAGGTGGCACCTCATCCCGGCCCAAGGGTGGTGGCAGGAACCCAGGTGGCGCTCGGGGACTCAGCAGGGCCTGCCCCCGGGGCCTGCCCGCAACACCTGATTGCCCGCGGGCGTGTCCGTCCACCCTCAAAAAGTTCTGCTGGGACAGCCCTGACCGAGCTCCGAGCTCCTCGCCCTTGGACCGCCCCAGTGGGCTTCAGGAGTGGGTGTGTGGCAGCAGCAGCCCTCCCCAGTCAACCACCTTGCGTCGGCCCCGCCCGACAAGCCCCTAGGGCGTGCGGGGCTTCCCGGGGGGCCTATTTGCAACGCCGGGAAGCGCGGGGCAGTTCGTGTGTGCGGCCCGGGGACACCCGCAGGTGTGTGTGCTCCCCCCGTGGCCGGCCGAGGCGGCTAGCCAGCACCTGGGGGCTGTTGGCAGCGCCCCTGGGCAGCCTCCTAGAGCCAGGGGTCTGGCAGGCTCCGGGGGCAAATGGACTACGGAAGCCGAGAGGGGCCCGTCCGCGCCAAAACCCAAAACGCGCTGCGGCCTCCAGGGAGGGACACAGGGGACACAAGTGGCTGTGTGGCGTGCAGTGCCCGACCAGAGGGAGGGAGGTTGGCTGGCTGCTGAGGCGCAGCAGGTGTCAGCCCTTCGGGAAGTGCCCGTGGATGCTTCGGGAATGGGACCTGCCAACTCAGAACCCCCGTTCCCTGTGGCTGCAGCCGGCCAGGGGGCTCCAGGGTCGGGTGCGCCGCGGGCCTGGGGGGCTTCTTGCCTGTGTGCAGGGCTTCTACGCACAAGGTGGCACCTCATCCCGGCCCAAGGGTGGTGGCAGGAACCCAGGTGGCGCTCGGGGACTCAGCAGGGCCTGCCCCCGGGGCCTGCCCGCAACACCTGATTGCCCGCGGGCGTGTCCGTCCACCCTCAAAAAGTTCTGCTGGGACAGCCCTGACCGAGCTCCGAGCTCCTCGCCCTTGGACCGCCCCAGTGGGCTTCAGGAGTGGGTGTGTGGCAGCAGCAGCCCTCCCCAGTCACCCACCTTGCGTCGGCCCTGCCCGACAAGCCCCTAGGGCGGGCGGGGCTTCCCGGGGGGCCTATTTGCAACGCCGGGAAGCGCGGGGCAGTTCGTGTGTGCGGCCCGGGGACACCCGCAGGTGTGTGTGCTCCCCCCGTGGCCGGCCGAGGCGGCTAGGCAGCACCTGGGGGCTGTTGGCAGCGCCCCTGGGCAGCCTCCTAGAGCCAGGGGTCTGGCAGGCTCCGGGGGCAAATGGACTACGGAAGCCGAGAGGGGCCCGTCCGCGCCAAAACCCAAAACGCGCTGCGGCCTCCAGGGAGGGACACAGGGGACACAAGTGGCTGTGTGGCTTGCAGTGCCCGACCAGAGGGAGGGAGGTTGGCTGGCTGCTGAGGCGCAGCAGGTGTCAGCCCTTCGGGAAGTGCCCGTGGATGCTTCGGGAATGGGGCCTGCCAACTCAGAACCCCCGTTCCCTGTGGCTGCATCCGGCCAGGGGGCTCCAGGGGCTCCAGGGTCGGGTGCGCCGCGGGCCTGGGGGGCTTCTTGCCTGTGTGCAGGGCTTCTACGCACAAGGTGGCACCTCATCCCGGCCCAAGGGTGGTGGCAGGAACCCAGGTGGCGCTCGGGGACTCAGCAGGGCCTGCCCCCGGGGCCTGCCCGCAACACCTGATTGCCCGCGGGCGTGTCCGTCCACCCTCAAAAAGTTCTGCTGGGACAGCCCTGACCGAGCTCCAAGCTCCTCGCCCTTGGACCGCCCCAGTGGACTTCAGGAGTGGGTGTGTGGCAGCAGCAGCCCTCCCCAGTCAACCACCTTGCGTCGGCCCCACCCGACAAGCCCCTAGGGCGTGCGGGGCTTCCCGGGGGGCCTATTTGCAACGCCGGGAAGCGCGGGGCAGTTCGTGTGTGCGGCCCGGGGACACCCGCAGGTGTGTGTGCTCCCACCGTGGCCGGCCGAGGCGGCTAGCCAGCACCTGGGGGCTGTTGGCAGCGCCCCTGGGCAGCCTCCTAGAGCCAGGGGTCTGGCAGGCTCCGGGGGCAAATGGACTACGGAAGCCGAGAGAGGCCCGTCCGCCCCAAAACCCAAAATGCGCTGCGGCCTCCAGGGAGGGACACAGGGGACACAAGTGGCTGTGTGGCGTGCAGTGCCCGACCAGAGGGAGGGAGGTTGGCTGGCTGCTGAGGCGCAGCAGGTGTCAGCCCTTCGGGAAGTGCCCGTGGATGCTTCGGGAATGGGGCCTGCCAACTCAGAACCCCCGTTCCCTGTGGCTGCAGCCGGCCAGGGGGCTCCAGGGTCGGGTGCGCCGCGGGCCTGGGGGGCTTCTTGCCTGTGTGCAGGGCTTCTACGCACAAGGTGGCACCTCATCCCGGCCCAAGGGTGGTGGCAGGAACCCAGGTGGCGCTCGGGGACTCAGCAGGGCCTGCCCCCGGGGCCTGCCCGCAACACCTGATTGCCCGCGGGCGTGTCCGTCCACCCTCAAAACGTTCTGCTGGGACAGCCCTGACCGAGCTCCGAGCTCCTCGCCCTTGGACCGCCCCACTGGGCTTCAGGAGTGGGTGTGTGGCAGCAGCAGCCCTCCCCAGTCAACCACCTTGCGTCAGCCCCACCCGACAAGCCCCTAGGGCGGGCGGGGCTTCCCGGGGGGCCTATTTGCAACGCCGGGAAGCGCGGGGCAGTTCGTGTGTGCGGCCCGGGGACACCCGCAGGTGTGTGTGCTCCCCCCGTGGCCGGCCGAGGCGGCTAGCCAGCACCTGGGGGCTGTTGGCAGCGCCCCTGGGTAGCCTCCTAGAGCCAGGGGTCTGGCAGGCTCCGGGGGCAAATGGACTACGGAAGCCGAGAGGGGCCCGTCCGCGCCAAAACCCAAAACGCGCTGCGGCCTCCAGGGAGGGACACAGGGGACACAAGTGGCTGTGTGGCGTGCAGTGCCCGACCAGAGGGAGGGAGGTTGGCTGGCTGCTGAGGCGCAGCAGGTGTCAGCCCTTCGGGAAGTGCCCGTGGATGCTTCGGGAATGGGGCCTGCCAACTCAGAACCCCCGTTCCCTGTGGCTGCATCCGGCCAGGGGGCTCCAGGGGCTCCAGGGTCGGGTGCGCCGCGGGCCTGGGGGGCTTCTTGCCTGTGTGCAGGGCTTCTACGCACAAGGTGGCACCTCATCCCGGCCCAAGGGTGGTGGCAGGAACCCAGGTGGCGCTCGGGGACTCAGCAGGGCCTGCCCCCGGGGCCTGCCCGCAACACCTGATTGCCCGCGGGCGTGTCCGTCCACCCTCAAAAAGTTCTGCTGGGACAGCCCTGACCGAGCTCCGAGCTCCTCGCCCTTGGACCGCCCCAGTGGGCTTCAGGAGTGGGTGTGTGGCAGCAGCAGCCCTCCCCAGTCACCCACCTTGCGTCGGCCCCACCCGACAAGCCCCTAGGGCGTGCGGGGCTTCCCGGGGGGCCTATTTGCAACGCCGGGAAGCGCGGGGCAGTTCGTGTGTGCGGCCCGGGGACACCCGCAGGTGTGTGTGCTCCCCCCGTGGCCGGCCGAGGCGGCTAGCCAGCACCTGGGGGCTGTTGGCAGCGCCCCTGGGCAGCCTCCTAGAGCCAGGGGTCTGGCAGGCTCCGGGGGCAAATGGACTACGGAAGCCGAGAGGGGCCCGTCCGCGCCAAAACCCAAAACGCGCTGCGGCCTCCAGGGAGGGACACAGGGGACACAAGTGGCTGTGTGGCGTGCAGTGCCCGACCAGAGGGAGGGAGGTTGGCTGGCTGCTGAGGCGCAGCAGGTGTCAGCCCTTCGGGAAGTGCCCGTGGATGCTTCGGGAATGGGGCCTGCCAACTCAGAACCCCCGTTCCCTGTGGCTGCATCCGGCCAGGGGGCTCCAGGGTCGGGTGCGCCGCGGGCCTGGGGGGCTTCTTGCCTGTGTGCAGGGCTTCTACGCACAAGGTGGCACCTCATCCCGGCCCAAGGGTGGTGGCAGGAACCCAGGTGGCGCTCGGGGACTCAGCAGGGCCTGCCCCCGGGGCCTGCCCGCAACACCTGATTGCCCGCGGGCGTGTCCGTCCACCCTCAAAAAGTTCTGCTGGGACAGCCCTGACCGAGCTCCGAGCTCCTCGCCCTTGGACCGCCCCAGTGGACTTCAGGAGTGGGTGTGTGGCAGCAGCAGCCCTCCCCAGTCAACCACCTTGCGTCGGCCCCACCCGACAAGCCCCTAGGGCGTGCGGGGCTTCCCGGGGGGCCTATTTGCAACGCCGGGAAGCGCGGGGCAGTTCGTGTGTGCGGCCCGGGGACACCCGCAGGTGTGTGTGCTCCCACCGTGGCCGGCCGAGGCGGCTAGCCAGCACCTGGGGGCTGTTGGCAGCGCCCCTGGGCAGCCTCCTAGAGCCAGGGGTCTGGCAGGCTCCGGGGGAAAATGGACTACGGAAGCCGAGAGAGGCCCGTCCGCCCCAAAACCCAAAATGCGCTGCGGCCTCAAGGGAGGGACACAGGGGACACAAGTGGCTGTGTGGCGTGCAGTGCCCGACCAGAGGGAGGGAGGTTGGCTGGCTGCTGAGGCGCAGCAGGTGTCAGCCCTTCGGGAAGTGCCCGTGGATGCTTCGGGAATGGGGCCTGCCAACTCAGAACCCCCGTTCCCTGTGGCTGCATCCGGCCAGGGGGCTCCAGGGGCTCCATGGTCGGGTGCGCCGCGGGCCTGGGGGGCTTCTTGCCTGTGTGCAGGGCTTCTACGCACAAGGTGGCACCTCATCCCGGCCCAAGGGTGGTGGCAGGAACCCAGGTGGCGCTCGGGGACTCAGCAGGGCCTGCCCCCGGGGCCTGCCCGCAACACCTGATTGCCCGCGGGCGTGTCCGTCCACCCTCAAAAAGTTCTGCTGGGACAGCCCTGACCGAGCTCCGAGCTCCTCGCCCTTGGACCGCCCCAGTGGGCTTCAGGAGTGGGTGTGTGGCAGCAGCAGCCCTCCCCAGTCAACCACCTTGCGTCGGCCCCACCCGACAAGCCCCTAGGGCGTGCGGGGCTTCCCGGGGGGCCTATTTGCAACGCCGGGAAGCGCGGGGCAGTTCGTGTGTGCGGCCCGGGGACACCCGCAGGTGTGTGTGCTCCCCCCCGTGGCCGGCCGAGGCGGCTAGCCAGCACCTGGGGGCTGTTGGCAGCGCCCCTGGGCAGCCTCCTAGAGCCAGGGGTCTGGCAGGCTCCGGGGGCAAATGGACTACGGAAGCCGAGAGGGGCCCGTCCGCGCCAAAACCCAAAACGCGCTGCGGCCTCCAGGGAGGGACACAGGGGACACAAGTGGCTGTGTGGCGTGCAGTGCCCGACCAGAGGGAGGGAGGTTGGCTGGCTGCTGAGGCGCAGCAGGTGTCAGCCCTTCGGGAAGTGCCCGTGGATGCTTCGGGAATGGGGCCTGCCAAGTCAGAACCCCCGTTCCCTGTGGCTGCATCCGGCCAGGGGGCTCCAGGGTCGGGTGCGCCGCGGGCCTGGGGGGCTTCTTGCCTGTGTGCAGGGCTTCTACGCACAAGGTGGCACCTCATCCCGGCCCAAGGGTGGTGGCAGGAACCCAGGTGGCGCTCGGGGACTCAGCAGGGCCTGCCCCCGGGGCCTGCCCGCAACACCTGATTGCCCGCGGGCGTGTCCGTCCACCCTCAAAAAGTTCTGCTGGGACAGCCCTGACCGAGCTCCGAGCTCCTCACCCTTGGACCGCCCCAGTGGGCTTCAGGAGTGGGTGTGTGCCAGCAGCAGCCCTCCCCAGTCAACCACCTTGCGTCGGCCCCACCCGACAAGCCCCTAGGGCGGGCGGGGCTTCCCGGGGGGCCTATTT
This sequence comes from Lepus europaeus, assembly GCF_033115175.1. NCBI lineage: Eukaryota > Metazoa > Chordata > Mammalia > Lagomorpha > Leporidae > Lepus > Lepus europaeus. The sequence goes on along the minus strand of NW_026909234.1, from coordinate 71,124 downwards.
GCAACGCCCGGAAGCGCGGGGCAGTTCGTGTGTGCGGCCCGGGGACACCCGCAGGTGTGTGTGCTCCCCCCGTGGCCGGCCGAGGCGGCTAGCCAGCACCTGGGGGCTGTTGGCAGCGCCCCTGGGCAGCCTCCTAGAGCCAGGGGTCTGGCAGGCTCCAGGGGCAAATGGACTACGGAAGCCGAGAGGGGCCCGTCCGCGCCAAAACCCAAAACGCGCTGCGGCCTCCAGGGAGGGACACAGGGGACACAAGTGGCTGTGTGGCGTGCAGTGCCTGACCAGAGGGAGGGAGGTTGGCTGGCTGCTGAGGCGCAGCAGGTGTCAGCCCTTCGGGAAGTGCCCGTGGATGCTTCGGGAATGGGGCCTGCCAACTCAGAACCCCCGTTCCCTGTGGCTGCATCCGGCCAGGGGGCTCCAGGGTCGGGTGCGCCGCGGGCCTGGGGGGCTTCTTGCCTGTGTGCAGGGCTTCTACGCACAAGGTGGCACCTCATCCCGGCCCAAGGGTGGTGGCAGGAACCCAGGTGGCGCTCGGGGACTCAGCAGGGCCTGCCCCCGGGGCCTGCCCGCAACACCTGATTGCCCGCGGGCGTGTCCGTCCACCCTCAAAAAGTTCTGCTGGGACAGCCCTGACCGAGCTCCGAGCTCCTCGCCCTTGGACCGCCCCAGTGGGCTTCAGGAGTGGGTGTGTGGCAGCAGCAGCCCTCCCCAGTCAACCACCTTGCGTCGGCCCCACCCGACAAGCCCCTAGGGCGGGCGGGGCTTCCCGGGGGGCCTATTTGCAACGCCGGGAAGCGCGGGGCAGTTCGTGTGTGCGGCCCGGGGACACCCGCAGGTGTGTGTGCTCCCCCCGTGGCCGGCCGAGGCGGCTAGCCAGCACCTGGGGGCTGTTGGCAGCGCCCCTGGGCAGCCTCCTAGAGCCAGGGGTCTGGCAGGCTCCGGGGGCAAATGGACTACGGAAGCCGAGAGGGGCCCGTCCGCGCCAAAACCCAAAACGCGCTGCGGCCTCCAGGGAGGGACACAGGGGACACAAGTGGCTGTGTGGCGTGCAGTGCCCGACCAGAGGGAGGGAGGTTGGCTGGCTGCTGAGGCGCAGCAGGTGTCAGCCCTTCGGGAAGTGCCCGTGGATGCTTCGGGAATGGGGCCTGCCAACTCAGAACCCCCGTTCCCTGTGGCTGCATCCGGCCAGGGGGCTCCAGGGGCTCCAGGGTCGGGTGCGCCGCGGGCCTGGGGGGCTTCTTGCCTGTGTGCAGGGCTTCTACGCACAAGGTGGCACCTCATCCCGGCCCAAGGGTGGTGGCAGGAATCCAGGTGGCGCTCGGGGACTCAGCAGGGCCTGCCCCCGGGGCCTGCCCGCAACACCTGATTGCCCGCGGGCGTGTCCGTCCACCCTCAAAAAGTTCTGCTGGGACAGCCCTGACCGAGCTCCGAGCTCCTCGCCCTTGGACCGCCCCAGTGGGCTTCAGGAGTGGGTGTGTGGCAGCAGCAGCCCTCCCCAGTCAACCACCTTGCGTCGGCCCCACCCGACAAGCCCCTAGGGCGTGCGGGGCTTCCCGGGGGGCCTATTTGCAACGCCGGGAAGCGCGGGGCAGTTCGTGTGTGCGGCCCGGGGACACCCGCAGGTGTGTGTGCTCCCCCCGTGGCCGGCCGAGGCGGCTAGCCAGCACCTGGGGGCTGTTGGCAGCGCCCCTGGGCAGCCTCCTAGAGCCAGGGGTCTGGCAGGCTCCGGGGGCAAATGGACTACGGAAGCCGAGAGGGGCCCGTCCGCGCCAAAACCCAAAACGCGCTGCGGCCTCCAGGGAGGGACACAGGGGACACAAGTGGCTGTGTGGCTTGCAGTGCCCGACCAGAGGGAGGGAGGTTGGCTGGCTGCTGAGGCGCAGCAGGTGTCAGCCCTTCGGGAAGTGCCCGTGGATGCTTCGGGAATGGGGCCTGCCAACTCAGAACCCCCGTTCCCTGTGGCTGCATCCGGCCAGGGGGCTCCAGGGTCGGGTGCGCCGCGGGCCTGGGGGGCTTCTTGCCTGTGTGCAGGGCTTCTACGCACAAGGTGGCACCTCATCCCGGCCCAAGGGTGGTGGCAGGAACCCAGGTGGCGCTCGGGGACTCAGCAGGGCCTGCCCCCGGGGCCTGCCCGCAACACCTGATTGCCCGCGGGCGTGTCCGTCCACCCTCAAAAAGTTCTGCTGGGACAGCCCTGACCGAGCTCCGAGCTCCTCGCCCTTGGACCGCCCCAGTGGACTTCAGGAGTGGGTGTGTGGCAGCAGCAGCCCTCCCCAGTCAACCACCTTGCGTCGGCCCCACCCGACAAGCCCCTAGGGCGTGCGGGGCTTCCCGGGGGGCCTATTTGCAACGCCGGGAAGCGCGGGGCAGTTCGTGTGTGCGGCCCGGGGACACCCGCAGGTGTGTGTGCTCCCCCCGTGGCCGGCCGAGGCGGCTAGCCAGCACCTGGGGGCTGTTGGCAGCGCCCCTGGGCAGCCTCCTAGAGCCAGGGGTCTGGCAGGCTCCGGGGGAAAATGGACTACGGAAGCCGAGAGAGGCCCGTCCGCCCCAAAACCCAAAATGCGCTGCGGCCTCCAGGGAGGGACACAGGGGACACGAGTGGCTGTGTGGCGTGCAGTGCCCGACCAGAGGGAGGGAGGTTGGCTGGCTGCTGAGGCGCAGCAGGTGTCAGCCCTTCGGGAAGTGCCCGTGGATGCTTCGGGAATGGGGCCTGCCAACTCAGAACCCCCGTTCCCTGTGGCTGCAGCCGGCCAGGGGGCTCCAGGGTCGGGTGCGCCGCGGGCCTGGGGGGCTTCTTGCCTGTGTGCAGGGCTTCTATGCACAAGGTGGCACCTCATCCCGGCCCAAGGGTGGTGGCAGGAACCCAGGTGGCGCTCTGGGACTCAGCAGGGCCTGCCCCCGGGGCCTGCCCGCAACACCTGATTGCCCGCGGGCGTGTCCGTCCACCCTCAAAAAGTTCTGCTGGGACAGCCCTGACCGAGCTCCGAGCTCCTCGCCCTTGGACCGCCCCAGTGGGCTTCAGGAGTGGGTGTGTGGCAGCAGCAGCCCTCCCCAGTCAACCACCTTGCGTCGGCCCCACCCGACAAGCCCCTAGGGTGGGCGGGGCTTCCCGGGGGGGCCTATTTGCAACGCCGGGAAGCGCGGGGCAGTTCGTTTGTGCGGCCCGGGGACACCCGTAGCTGTGTGTGCTCCCCCCGTGGCCGGCCGAGGCGGCTAGCCAGCACCTGGGGGCTGTTGGCAGCGCCCCTGGGCAGCCTCCTAGAGCCAGGGGTCTGGCAGGCTCCGGGGGCAAATGGACTACGGAAGCCGAGAGGGGCCCGTCCGCGCCAAAACCCAAAACGCGCTGCGGCCTCCAGGGAGGGACACAGGGGACACAAGTGGCTGTGTGGCGTGCAGTGCCCGACCAGAGGGAGGGAGGTTGGCTGGCTGCTGAGGCGCAGCAGGTGTCAGCCCTTCGGGAAGTGCCCGTGGATGCTTCGGGAATGGGGCCTGCCAAGTCAGAACCCCCGTTCCCTGTGGCTGCATCCGGCCAGGGGGCTCCAGGGTCGGGTGCACCGCGGGCCTGGGGGGCTTCTTGCCTGTGTGCAGGGCTTCTACGCACAAGGTGGCACCTCATCCCGGCCCAAGGGTGGTGGCAGGAACCCAGGTGGCGCTCGGGGACTCAGCAGGGCCTGCCCCCGGGGCCTGCCCGCAACACCTGATTGCCCGCGGGCGTGTCCGTCCACCCTCAAAAAGTTCTGCTGGGACAGCCCTGACCGAGCTCCGAGCTCCTCGCCCTTGGACCGCCCCAGTGGGCTTCAGGAGTGGGTGTGTGGCAGAAGCAGCCCTCCCCAGTCAACCACCTTGCGTCGGCCCCACCCGACAAGCCCCTAGGGCGTGCGGGGCTTCCCGGGGGGCCTATTTGCAACGCCGGGAAGCGCGGGGCAGTTCGTGTGTGCGGCCCGGGGACACCCGCAGGTGTGTGTGCTCCCCCCGTGGCCGGCCGAGGTGGCTAGCCAGCACCTGGGGGCTGTTGGCAGCGCCCCTGGGTAGCCTCCTAGAGCCAGGGGTCTGGCAGGCTCCGGGGGCAAATGGACTACGGAAGCCGAGAGGGGCCCGTCCGCGCCAAAACCCAAAACGCGCTGCGGCCTCCAGGGAGGGACACAGGGGACACAAGTGGCTGTGTGGCGTGCAGTGCCCGACCAGAGGGAGGGAGGTTGGCTGGCTGCTGAGGCGCAGCAGGTGTCAGCCCTTCGGGAAGTGCCCGTGGATGCTTCGGGAATGGGGCCTGCCAACTCAGAACCCCCGTTCCTTGTGGCTGCATCCGGCCAGGGGGCTCCAGGGGCTCCAGGGTCGGGTGCGCCGCGGGCCTGGGGGGCTTCTTGCCTGTGTGCAGGGCTTCTATGCACAAGGTGGCACCTCATCCCGGCCCAAGGGTGGTGGCAGGAACCCAGGTGGCGCTCGGGGACTCAGCAGGGCCTGCCCCCGGGGCCTGCCCGCAACACCTGATTGCCCGCGGGCGTGTCCGTCCACCCTCAAAAAGTTCTGCTGGGACAGCCCTGACCGAGCTCCGAGCTCCTCGCCCTTGGACCGCCCCAGTGGGCTTCAGGAGTGGGTGTGTGGCAGCAGCAGCCCTCCCCAGTCAACCACCTTGCGTCGGCCCCACCCGACAAGCCCCTAGGGCGTGCGGGGCTTCCCGGGGGGCCTATTTGCAACGCCGGGAAGCGCGGGGCAGTTCGTGTGTGCGGCCCGGGGACACCCGCAGGTGTGTGTGCTCCCCCCGTGGCCGGCCGAGGCGGCTAGCCAGCACCTGGGGGCTGTTGGCAGCGCCCCTGGGCAGCCTCCTAGAGCCAGGGGTCTGGCAGGCTCCGGGGGCAAATGGACTACGGAAGCCGAGAGGGGCCCGTCCGCGCCAAAACCCAAAACGCGCTGCGGCCTCCAGGGAGGGACACAGGGGACACAAGTGGCTGTGTGGCGTGCAGTGCCCGACCAGAGGGAGGGAGGTTGGCTGGCTGCTGAGGCGCAGCAGGTGTCAGCCCTTCGGGAAGTGCCCGTGGATGCTTCGGGAATGGGGCCTGCCAAGTCAGAACCCCCGTTCCCTGTGGCTGCATCCGGCCAGGGGGCTCCAGGGTCGGGTGCGCCGCGGGCCTGGGGGGCTTCTTGCCTGTGTGCAGGGCTTCTACGCACAAGGTGGCACCTCATCCCGGCCCAAGGGTGGTGGCAGGAACCCAGGTGGCGCTCGGGGACTCAGCAGGGCCTGCCCCCGGGGCCTGCCCGCAACACCTGATTGCCCGCGGGCGTGTAGTCCACCCTCAAAAAGTTCTGCTGGGACAGCCCTGACCGAGCTCCGAGCTCCTCGCCCTTGGACCGCCCCAGTGGGCTTCAGGAGTGGGTGTGTGGCAGCAGCAGCCCTCCCCAGTCAACCACCTTGCGTCGGCCCCACCCGACAAGCCCCTAGGGCGGGCGGGGCTTCCCGGGGGGCCTATTTGCAACGCCGGGAAGCGCGGGGCAGTCCGTGTGTGCGGCCCGGGGACACCCGCAGGTGTGTGTGCTCCCCCCGTGGCCGGCCGAGGCGGCTAGCCAGCACCTGGGGGCTGTTGGCAGCGCCCCTGGGCAGCCTCCTAGAGCCAGGGGTCTGGCAGGCTCCGGGGGCAAATGGACTACGGAAGCCGAGAGGGGCCCGTCCGCGCCAAAACCCAAAACGCGCTGCGGCCTCCAGGGAGGGACACAGGGGACACAAGTGGCTGTGTGGCGTGCAGTGCCCGACCAGAGGGAGGGAGGTTGGCTGGCTGCTGAGGCGCAGCAGGTGTCAGCCCTTCGGGAAGTGCCCGTGGATGCTTCGGGAATGGGGCCTGCCAACTCAGAACCCCCGTTCCCTGTGGCTGCATCCGGCCAGGGGGCTCCAGGGGCTCCAGGGTCGGGTGCGCCGCGGGCCTGGGGGGCTTCTTGCCTGTGTGCAGGGCTTCTACGCACAAGGTGGCACCTCATCCCGGCCCAAGGGTGGTGGCAGGAACCCAGGTGGCGCTCGGGGACTCAGCAGGGCCTGCCCCCGGGGCCTGCCCGCAACACCTGATTGCCCGCGGGCGTGTCCGTCCACCCTCAAAAAGTTCTGCTGGGACAGCCCTGACCGAGCTCCGAGCTCCTCGCCCTTGGACCGCCCCAGTGGGCTTCAGGAGTGGGTGTGTGGCAGCAGCAGCCCTCCCCAGTCAACCACCTTGCGTCGGCCCCACCCGACAAGCCCCTAGGGCGTGCGGGGCTTCCCGGGGGGCCTATTTGCAACGCCGGGAAGCGCGGGGCAGTTCGTGTGTGCGGCCCGGGGACACCCGCAGGTGTGTGTGCTCCCCCCGTGGCCGGCCGAGGCGGCTAGCCAGCACCTGGGGGCTGTTGGCAGCGCCCCTGGGCAGCCTCCTAGAGCCAGGGGTCTGGCAGGCTCCGGGGGCAAATGGACTACGGAAGCCGAGAGGGGCCCGTCCGCGCCAAAACCCAAAACGCGCTGCGGCCTCCACGGAAGGACACAGGGGACACAAGTGGCTGTGTGGCTTGCAGTGCCCGACCAGAGGGAGGGAGGTTGGCTGGCTGCTGAGGCGCAGCAGGTGTCAGCCCTTCGGGAAGTGCCCGTGGATGCTTCGGGAATGGGGCCTGCCAAGTCAGAACCCCCGTTCCCTGTGGCTGCATCCGGCCAGGGGGCTCCAGGGTCGGGTGCGCCGCGGGCCTGGGGGGCTTCTTGCCTGTGTGCAGGGCTTCTACGCACAAGGTGGCACCTCATCCCGGCCCAAGGGTGGTGGCAGGAACCCAGGTGGCGCTCGGGGACTCAGCAGGGCCTGCCCCCGGGGCCTGCCCGCAACACCTGATTGCCCGCGGGCGTGTCCGTCCACCCTCAAAAAGTTCTGCTGGGACAGCCCTGACCGAGCTCCGAGCTCCTCGCCCTTGGACCGCCCCAGTGGGCTTCAGGAGTGGGTGTGTGGCAGCAGCAGCCCTCCCCAGTCAACCACCTTGCGTCGGCCCCACCCGACAAGCCCCTAGGGCGGGCGGGGCTTCCCGGGGGGCCTATTTGCAACGCCCGGAAGCGCGGGGCAGTTCGTGTGTGCGGCCCGGGGACACCCGCAGGTGTGTGTGCTCCCCCCGTGGCCGGCCGAGGCGGCTAGCCAGCACCTGGGGGCTGTTGGCAGCGCCCCTGGGCAGCCTCCTAGAGCCAGGGGTCTGGCAGGCTCCGGGGGCAAATGGACTACGGAAGCCGAGAGGGGCCCGTCCGCGCCAAAACCCAAAACGCGCTGCGGCCTCCAGGGAGGGACACAGGGGACACAAGTGGCTGTGTGGCTTGCAGTGCCCGACCAGAGGGAGGGAGGTTGGCTGGCTGCTGAGGCGCAGCAGGTGTCAGCCCTTCGGGAAGTGCCCGTGGATGCTTCGGGAATGGGGCCTGCAAACTCAGAACCCCCGTTCCCTGTGGCTGCAGCCGGCCAGGGGGCTCCAGGGTCGGGTGCGCCGCGGGCCTGGGGGGCTTCTTGCCTGTGTGCAGGGCTTCTACGCACAAGGTGGCACCTCATCCCGGCCCAAGGGTGGTGGCAGGAACCCAGGTGGCACTCGGGGACTCAGCAGGGCCTGCCCCCGGGGCCTGCCCGCAACACCTGATTGCCCGCGGGCGTGTCCGTCCACCCTCAAAAAGTTCTGCTGGGACAGCCCTGACCGAGCTCCGAGCTCCTCGCCCTTGGACCGCCCCAGTGGGCTTCAGGAGTGGGTGTGTGGCAGCAGCAGCCCTCCCCAGTCAACCACCTTGCGTCGGCCCCACCCGACAAGCCCCTAGGGTGGGCGGGGCTTCCCGGGGGGCCTATTTGCAACGCCGGGAAGCGCGGGGCAGTTCGTTTGTGCGGCCCCGGGACACCCATAGCTGTGTGTGCTCCCCCCGTGGCCGGCCGAGGCGGCTAGCCAGCACCTGGGGGCTGTTGGCAGCGCCCCTGGGCAGCCTCCTAGAGCCAGGGGTCTGGCAGGCTCCGGGGGCAAATGGACTACGGAAGCCGAGAGGGGCCCGTCCGCGCCAAAACCCAAAACGCGCTGCGGCCTCCAGGGAGGGACACAGGGGACACAAGTGGCTGTGTGGCGTGCAGTGCCCGACCAGAGGGAGGGAGGTTGGCTGGCTGCTGAGGCGCAGCAGGTGTCAGCCCTTCGGGAAGTGCCCGTGGATGCTTCGGGAATGGGGCCTGCCAACTCAGAACCCCCGTTCCCTGTGGCTGCATCCGGCCAGGGGGCTCCAGGGTCGGGTGCGCCGCGGGCCTGGGGGGCTTCTTGCCTGTGTGCAGGGCTTCTACGCACAAGGTGGCACCTCATCCCGGCCCAAGGGTGGTGGCAGGAACCCAGGTGGCGCTCGGGGACTCAGCAGGGCCTGCCCCCGGGGGCCTGCCCGCAACACCTGATTGCCCGCGGGCGTGTCCGTCCACCCTCAAAAAGTTCTGCTGGGACAGCCCTGACCGAGCTCCGAGCTCCTCACCCTTGGACCGCCCCAGTGGGCTTCAGGAGTGGGTGTGTGGCAGCAGCAGCCCTCCCCAGTCAACCACCTTGCGTCGACCCCACCCGACAAGCCCCTAGGGCGGGCGGGGCTTCCCGGGGGGCCTATTTGCAACGCCGGGAAGCGCGGGGCAGTTCGTGTGTGCGGCCCGGGGACACCCGCAGGTGTGTGTGCTCCCCCCGTGGCCGGCCGAGGCGGCTAGCCAGCACCTGGGGGCTGTTGGCAGCGCCCCTGGGCAGCCTCCTAGAGCCAGGGGTCTGGCAGGCTCCGGGGGCAAATGGACTACGGAAGCCGAGAGGGGCCCGTCCGCGCCAAAACCCAAAACGCGCTGCGGCCTCCAGGGAGGGACACAGGGGACACAAGTGGCTGTGTGGCTTGCAGTGCCCGACCAGAGGGAGGGAGGTTGGCTGGCTGCTGAGGCGCAGCAGGTGTCAGCCCTTCGGGAAGTGCCCGTGGATGCTTCGGGAATGGGGCCTGCCAACTCAGAAGCCCCGTTCCCTGTGGCTGCATCCGGCCAGGGGGCTCCAGGGTCGGGTGCGCCGCGGGCCTGGGGGGCTTCTTGCCTGTGTGCAGGGCTTCTACGCACAAGGTGGCACCTCATCCCGGCCCAAGGGTGGTGGCAGGAACCCAGGTGGCGCTCGGGGACTCAGCAGGGCCTGCCCCCGGGGCCTGCCCGCAACACCTGATTGTCCGCGGGCGTGTCCGTCCACCCTCAAAAAGTTCTGCTGGGACAGCCCTGACCGAGCTCCGAGCTCCTCGCCCTTGGACCGCCCCAGTGGGCTTCAGGAGTGGGTGTGTGCCAGCAGCAGCCCTCCCCACTCACCCACCGTGCGTCGGCCCCACCCGACAAGCCCCTAGGGCGGGCGGGGCTTCCCTGGGGGCCTATTTGCAATGCCGGGAAGCGCGGGGCAGTCCGTGTGTGCGGCCTGGGGACACCCGCAGGTGTGTGTGCTCCCCCGTGGCCGGCTGCTGCAGCTAGCCAGCACCTGGGGGCTGTTGGCAGCGCCCCTGGGCAGCCTCCTTGAGCCAGGGGTCTGGCAGGCTCCGGGGGCAAATGGACTACGGAAGCCGAGAGGGGCCCGTCCGCGCCAAAACCCAAAACGCGCTGCGGCCTCCAGGGAGGGACACAGGGGACACAAGTGGCTGTGTGGCTTGCAGTGCCCGACCAGAGGGAGGGAGGTTGGCTGGCTGCTGAGGCGCAGCAGGTGTCAGCCCTTCGGGAAGTGCCCGTGGATGCTTCGGGAATGGGGCCTGCCAACTCAGAACCCCCGTTCCCTGTGGCTGCATCCGGCCAGGGGGCTCCAGGGTCGGGTGCGCCGCGGGCCTGGGGGGCTTCTTGCCTGTGTGCAGGGCTTCTACGCACAAGGTGGCACCTCATCCCGGCCCAAGGGTGGTGGCAGGAACCCAGGTGGCGCTCGGGGACTCAGCAGGGCCTGCCCCCGGGGCCTGCCCGCAACACCTGATTGCCCGCGGGCGTGTCCGTCCACCCTCAAAAAGTTCTGCTGGGACAGCCCTGACTGAGCTCCGAGCTCCTCGCCCTTGGACCGCCCCAGTGGGCTTCAGGAGTGGGTGTGTGGCAGCAGCAGCCCTCCCCAGTCAACCACCGTGCGTCGGCCCCACCCGACAAGCCCCTAGGGCGTGCAGGGCTTCCCGGGGGGCCTATTTGCAACGCCGGGAAGCGCGGGGCAGTTCGTGTGTGCGGCCCGGGGACACCCGCAGGTGTGTGTGCTCCCCCCGTGGCCGGCCGAGGCGGCTAGGCAGCACCTGGGGGCTGTTGGCAGCGCCCCTGGGCAGCCTCCTAGAGCCAGGGTTCTGGCAGGCTCCGGGGGCAAATGGACTACGGAAGCCGAGAGGGGCCCGTCCGCGCCAAAACCCAAAACGCGCTGCAGCCTCCAGGGAGGGACACAGGGGACACAAGTGGCTGTGTGGCTTGCAGTGCCCGACCAGAGGGAGGGAGGTTGGCTGGCTGCTGAGGCGCAGCAGGTGTCAGCCCTTCGGGAAGTGCCCGTGGATGCTTCGGGAATGGGGCCTGCCAACTCAGAACCCCCGTTCCCTGTGGCTGCAGCCGGCCAGGGGGCTCCAGGGTCGGGTGCGCCGCGGGCCTGGGGGGCTTCTTGCCTGTGTGCAGGGCTTCTACGCACAAGGTGGCACCTCATCCCGGCCCAAGGGTGGTGGCAGGAACCCAGGTGGCGCTCGGGGACTCAGCAGGGCCTGCCCCCGGGGCCTGCCTGCAACACCTGATTGCCCGCGGGCGTGTCCGTCCACCCTCAAAAAGTTCTGCTGGGACAGCCCTGACCGAGCTCCGAGCTCCTCGCCCTTGGACCGCCCCAGTGGGCTTCAGGAGTGGGTGTGTGGCAGCAGCAGCCCTCCCCAGTCAACCACCTTGCGTCGGCCCCACCCGACAAGCCCCTAGGGCGGGCGGGGCTTCCCGGGGGGCCTATTTGCAATGCCGGGAAGCGCGGGGCAGTCCGTGTGTGCGGCCTGGGGACACCCGCAGGTGTGTGTGCTCCCCCGTGGCCGGCTGCTGCGGCTAGCCAGCACCTGGGGGCTGTTGGCAGCGCCCCTGGGCAGCCTCCTAGAGCCAGGGGTCTGGCAGGCTCCGGGGGCAAATGGACTACGGAAGCCGAGAGGGGCCCGTCCGCGCCAAAACCCAAAACGCGCTGCGGCCTCCAGGGAGGGACACAGGGGACACAAGTGGCTGTGTGGCTTGAAGTGCCCGACCAGAGGGAGGGAGGTTGGCTGGCTGCTGAGGCGCAGCAGGTGTCAGCCCTTCGGGAAGTGCCCGTGGATGCTTCGGGAATGGGGCCTGCCAACTCAGAACCCCCGTTCCCTGTGGCTGCATCCGGCCAGGGGGCTCCAGGTTCGGGTGCGCCGCGGGCCTGGGGGGCTTCTTGCCTGTGTGCAGGGCTTCTACGCACAAGGTGGCACCTCATCCCGGCCCAAGGGTGGTGGCAGGAACCCAGGTGGCGCTCGGGGACTCAGCAGGGCCTGCCCCCGGGGCCTGCCCGCAACACCTGATTGTCCGCGGGCGTGTCCGTCCACCCTCAAAAAGTTCTGCTGGGACAGCCCTGACCGAGCTCCGAGCTCCTCGCCCTTGGACCGCCCCAGTGGGCTTCAGGAGTGGGTGTGTGCCAGCAGCAGCCCTCCCCACTCACCCACCGTGCGTCGGCCCCACCCGACAAGCCCCTAGGGCGGGCGGGGCTTCCCTGGGGGCCTATTTGCAATGCCGGGAAGCGCGGGGCAGTCCGTGTGTGCGGCCTGGGGACACCCGCAGGTGTGTGTGCTCCCCCGTGGCCGGCCGCTGCGGCTAGCCAGCACCTGGGGGCTGTTGGCAGCGCCCCTGGGCAGCCTCCTAGAGCCAGGGGTCTGGCAGGCTCCGGGGGCAAATGGACTACGGAAGCCGAGAGGGGCCCGTCCGCGCCAAAACCCAAAACGCGCTGCGGCCTCCAGGGAGGGACACAGGGGACACAAGTGGCTGTGTGGCGTGCAGTGCCCGACCAGAGGGAGGGAGGTTGGCTGGCTGCTGAGGCGCAGCAGGTGTCAGCCCTTCGGGAAGTGCCCGTGGATGCTTCGGGAATGGGGCCTGCCAACTCAGAACCCCCGTTCCCTGTGGCTGCATCCGGCCAGGGGGCTCCAGGGTCGGGTGCGCCGCGGGCCTGGGGGGCTTCTTGCCTGTGTGCAGGGCTTCTACGCACAAGGTGGCACCTCATCCCGGCCCAAGGGTGGTGGCAGGAACCCAGGTGGCGCTCGGGGACTCAGCAGGGCCTGCCCCCGGGGCCTGCCCGCAACACCTGATTGCCCGCGGGCGTGTCCGTCCACCCTCAAAAAGTTCTGCTGTGACAGCCCTGACTGAGCTCCGAGCTCCTCGCCCTTGGACCGCCCCAGTGGGCTTCAGGAGTGGGTGTGTGCCAGCAGCAGCCCTCCCCAGTCAACCACCTTGGGTCGGCCCCACCCGACAAGCCCCTAGGGCGGGCGGGGCTTCCCGGGGGGCCTATTTGCAACATCGGGAAGCGCGGGGCAGTCCGTGTGTGCGGCCCGGGGACACCCGCAGGTGTGTGTGCTCCCCCGTGGCCGGCCGAGGCGGCTAGCCAGCACCTGGGGGCTGTTGGCAGCGCCCCTGGGCAGCCTCCTAGAGCCAGGGGTCTGGCAGGCTCCGGGGGCAAATGGACTACGGAAGCCGAGAGGGGCCCGTCCGCGCCAAAACCCAAAACGCGCTGCGGCCTCCAGGGAGGGACACAGGGGACACAAGTGGCTGTGTGGCTTGCAGTGCCCGACCAAAGGTAGGGAGGTTGGCTGGCTGCTGAGGCGCAGCAGGTGTCAGCCCTTCGGGAAGTGCCCGTGGATGCTTCGGGAATGGGGCCTGCCAACTCAGAACCCCCGTTCCCTGTGGCTGCATCCGGCCAGGGGGCTCCAGGGTCGGGTGCGCCGCGGGCCTGGGGGGCTTCTTGCCTGTGTGCAGGGCTTCTACGCACAAGGTGGCACCTCATCCCGGCCCAAGGGTGGTGGCAGGAACCCAGGTGGCGCTCGGGGACTCAGCAGGGCCTGCCCCCGGGGCCTGCCCGCAACACCTGATTGCCCGCGGGCGTGTCCGTCCACCCTCAAAACGTTCTGCTGGGACAGCCCTGACCGAGCTCCGAGCTCCTCGCCCTTGGACCGCCCCAGTGGGCTTCAGGAGTGGGTGTGTGGCAGCAGCAGCCCTCCCCAGTCAACCACCTTGCGTCGGCCCCACCCGACAAGCCCCTAGGGCGGGCGGGGCTTCCCGGGGGGCCTATTTGCAACGCCGGGAAGCGCGGGGCAGTTCGTGTGTGCGGCCCGGGGACACCCGCAGGTGTGTGTGCTCCCCCCGTGGCCGGCCGAGGCGGCTAGCCAGCACCTGGGGGCTGTTGGCAGCGCCCCTGGGCAGCCTCCTAGAGCCAGGGGTCTGGCAGGCTCCGGGGGCAAATGGACTACGGAAGCCGAGAGGGGCCCGTCCGCGCCAAAACCCAAAACGCGCTGCGGCCTCCAGGGAGGGACACAGGGGACACAAGTGGCTGTGTGGCGTGCAGTGCCCGACCAGAGGGAGGGAGGTTGGCTGGCTGCTGAGGCGCAGCAGGTGTCAGCCCTTCGGGAAGTGCCCGTGGATGCTTCGGGAATGGGGCCTGCCAACTCAGAACCCCCGTTCCCTGTGGCTGCATCCGGCCAGGGGGCTCCAGGGTTGGGTGCGCCGCGGGCCTGGGGGGCTTCTTGCCTGTGTGCAGGGCTTCTACGCACAAGGTGGCACCTCATCCCGGCCCAAGGGTGGTGGCAGGAACCCAGGTGGCGCTCGGGGACTCAGCAGGGCCTGCCCCCGGGGCCTGCCCGCAACACCTGATTGCCCGCGGGCGTGTCCGTCCACCCTCAAAAAGTTCTGCTGGGACAGCCCTGACTGAGCTCCGAGCTCCTCGCCCTTGGACCGCCCCAGTGGGCTTCAGGAGTGGGTGTGTGGCAGCAGCAGCCCTCCCCAGTCAACCACCGTGCGTCGGCCCCACCCGACAAGCCCCTAGGGCGTGCGGGGCTTCCCGGGGGGCCTATTTGCAACGCCGGGAAGCGCGGGGCAGTTCGTGTGTGCGGCCCGGGGACACCCGCAGGTGTGTGTGCTCCCCCCGTGGCCGGCCGAGGCGGCTAGCCAGCACCTGGGGGCTGTTGGCAGCGCCCCTGGGCAGCCTCCTAGAGCCAGGGGTCTGGCAGGCTCCGGGGGCAAATGGACTACGGAAGCCGAGAGGGGCCCGTCCGCGCCAAAACCCAAAACGCGCTGCGGCCTCCAGGGAGGGACACAGGGGACACAAGTGGCTGTGTGGCTTGCAGTGCCCGACCAGAGGGAGGGAGGTTGGCTGGCTGCTGTGGCGCAGCAGGTGTCAGCCCTTCGGGAAGTGCCCGTGGATGCTTCGGGAATGGGGCCTGCCAACTCAGAACCCCCGTTCCCTGTGGCTGCAGCCGGCCAGGGGGCTCCAGGGGCTCCAGGGTCGGGTGCCCCGCGGGCCTGGGGGGCTTCTTGCCTGTGTGCAGGGCTTCTACGCACAAGGTGGCACCTCATCCCGGCCCAAGGGTGGTGGCAGGAACCCAGGTGGCGCTCGGGGACTCAGCAGGGCCTGCCCCCGGGGCCTGCCCGCAACACCTGATTGCCCGCGGGCGTGTCCGTCCACCCTCAAAAAGTTCTGCTGGGACAGCCCTGACCGAGCTCCGAGCTCCTCGCCCTTGGACCGCCCCAGTGGGCTTCAGGAGTGGGTGTGTGCCAGCAGCAGCCCTCCCCACTCACCCACCGTGCGTCGGCCCCACCCGACAAGCCCCTAGGGCGGGCGGGGCTTCCCGGGGGGCCTATTTGCAATGCCGGGAAGCGCGGGGCAGTCCGTGTGTGCGGCCTGGGGACACCCGCAGGTGTGTGTGCTCCCCCGTGGCCGGCCGCTGCGGCTAGCCAGCACCTGGGGGCTGTTGGCAGCGCCCCTGGGCAGCCTCCTAGAGCCAGGGGTCTGGCAGGCTCCGGGGGCAAATGGACTACGGAAGCCGAGAGGGGCCCGTCCGCGCCAAAACCCAAAACGCGCTGCGGCCTCCAGGGAGGGACACAGGGGACACAAGTGGCTGTGTGGCGTGCAGTGCCCGACCAGAGGGAGGGAGGTTGGCTGGCTGCTGAGGCGCAGCAGGTGTCAGCCCTTCGGGAAGTGCCCGTGGATGCTTCGGGAATGGGGACTGCCAACTCAGAACCCCCGTTCCCTGTGGCTGCATCCGGCCAGGGGGCTCCAGGGTCGGGTGCGCCGCGGGCCTGGGGGGCTTCTTGCCTGTGTGCAGGGCTTCTACGCACAAGGTGGCACCTCATCCCGGCCCAAGGGTGGTGGCAGGAACCCAGGTGGCGCTCGGGGACTCAGCAGGGCCTGCCCCCGGGGCCTGCCCGCAACACCTGATTGCCCGCGGGCGTGTCCGTCCACCCTCAAAAAGTTCTGCTGGGACAGCCCTGACTGAGCTCCGAGCTCCTCGCCCTTGGACCGCCCCAGTGGGCTTCAGGAGTGGGTGTGTGGCAGCAGCAGCCCTCCCCAGTCAACCACCGTGCGTCGGCCCCACCCGACAAGCCCCTAGGGCGTGCGGGGCTTCCCGGGGGGCCTATTTGCAACGCCGGGAAGCGCGGGGCAGTTCGTGTGTGCGGCCCGGGGACACCCGCAGGTGTGTGTGCTCCCCCCGTGGCCGGCCGAGGCGGCTAGCCAGCACCTGGGGGCTGTTGGCAGCGCCCCTGGGCAGCCTCCTAGAGCCAGGGGTCTGGCAGGCTCCGGGGGCAAATGGACTACGGAAGCCGAGAGGGGCCCGTCCGCGCCAAAACCCAAAACGCGCTGCGGCCTCCAGGGAGGGACACAGGGGACACAAGTGGCTGTGTGGCTTGCAGTGCCCGACCAGAGGGAGGGAGGTTGGCTGGCTGCTGAGGCGCAGCAGGTGTCAGCCCTTCGGGAAGTGCCCGTGGATGCTTCGGGAATGGGGCCTGCCAACTCAGAACCCCCGTTCCCTGTGGCTGCAGCCGGCCAGGGGGCTCCAGGGTCGGGTGCGCCGCGGGCCTGGGGGGCTTCTTGCCTGTGTGCAGGGCTTCTACGCACAAGGTGGCACCTCATCCCGGCCCAAGGGTGGTGGCAGGAACCCAGGTGGCGCTCGGGGACTCAGCAGGGCCTGCCCCCGGGGCCTGCCCGCAACACCTGATTGCCCGCGGGCGTGTCCGTCCACCCTCAAAAAGTTCTGCTGGGACAGCCCTGACCGAGCTCCGAGCTCCTCGCCCTTGGACCGCCCCAGTGGGCTTCAGGAGTGGGTGTGTGCCAGCAGCAGCCCTCCCCACTCACCCACCGTGCGTCGGCCCCACCCGACAAGCCCCTAGGGCGGGCGGGGCTTCCCTGGGGGCCTATTTGCAACGCCGGGAAGCGCGGGGCAGTCCGTGTGTGCGGCCTGGGGACACCCGCAGGTGTGTGTGCTCCCCCGTGGCCGGCCGCTGCGGCTAGCCAGCACCTGGGGGCTGTTGGCAGCGCCCCTGGGCAGCCTCCTAGAGCCAGGGGTCTGGCAGGCTCCGGGGGCAAATGGACTACGGAAGCCGAGAGGGGCCCGTCCGCGCCAAAACCCAAAACGCGCTGCGGCCTCCAGGGAGGGACACAGGGGACACAAGTGGCTGTGTGGCGTGCAGTGCCCGACCAGAGGGAGGGAGGTTGGCTGGCTGCTGAGGCGCAGCAGGTGTCAGCCCTTCGGGAAGTGCCCGTGGATGCTTCGGGAATGGGGCCTGCCAACTCAGAACCCCCGTTCCCTGTGGCTGCATCCGGCCAGGGGGCTCCAGGGGCTCCAGGGTCGGGTGCGCCGCGGGCCTGGGGGGCTTCTTGCCTGTGTGCAGGGCTTCTACGCACAAGGTGGCACCTCATCCCGGCCCAAGGGTGGTGGCAGGAACCCAGGTGGCGCTCGGGGACTCAGCAGTGCCTGCCCCTGGGGCCTGCCCGCAACACCTGATTGCCCGCGGGCGTGTCCGTCCACCCTCAAAAAGTTCTGCTGGGACAGCCCTGACCGAGCTCCGAGCTCCTCGCCCTTGGACCGCCCCAGTGGGCTTCAGGAGTGGGTGTGTGGCAGCAGCAGCCCTCCCCAGTCAACCACCTTGGGTCGGCCCCACCCGACAAGCCCCTAGGGCGGGCGGGGCTTCCCGGTGGGCCTATTTGCAACATCGGGAAGCGCGGGGCAGTCCGTGTGTGCGGCCCGGGGACACCCGCAGGTGTGTGTGCTCCCCCGTGGCCGGCTGCTGCGGCTAGCCAGCACCTGGGGGCTGTTGGCAGCGCCCCTGGGCAGCCTCCTAGAGCCAGGGGTCTGGCAGGCTCCGGGGGCAAATGGACTACGGAAGCCGAGAGGGGCCCGTCCGCGCCAAAACCCAAAACGCGCTGCGGCCTCCAGGGAGGGACACAGGGGACACAAGTGGCTGTGTGGCGTGCAGTGCCCGACCAGAGGGAGGGAGGTTGGCTGGCTGCTGAGGCGCAGCAGGTGTCAGCCCTTCGGGAAGTGCCCGTGGATGCTTCGGGAATGGGGCCTGCCAACTCAGAACCCCCGTTCCCTGTGGCTGCATCCGGCCAGGGGGCTCCAGGGTCGGGTGCGCCGCGGGCCTGGGGGGCTTCTTGCCTGTGTGCAGGGCTTCTACGCACAAGGTGGCACCTCATCCCGGCCCAAGGGTGGTGGCAGGAACCCAGGTGGCGCTCGGGGACTCAGCAGGGCCTGCCCCCGGTGCCTGCCCGCAACACCTGATTGCCCGCGGGCGTGTCCGTCCACCCTCAAAAAGTTCTGCTGGGACAGCCCTGACCGAGCTCCGAGCTCCTCGCCCTTGGACCGCCCCAGTGGGCTTCAGGAGTGGGTGTGTGGCAGCAGCAGCCCTCCCCACTCACCCACCGTGCGTCGGCCCCGCCCGACAAGCCCCTAGGGCCGGCGGGGCTTCTCGGGGTACCTATTTGCAACGCCGGGAAGCGCGGGGCTGTCCGTGTGTGCAGCCTGGGGACAACCGCAGGTGTGTGTGCTCCCCCGTGGCCGGCTGCTGTGGCTAGCCAGCACCTGGGGGCTGTTGGCAGCGCCCCTGGGCAGCCTCCTAGAGCCAGGGGTCTGGCAGGCTCCGGGGGCAAATGGACTACGGAAGCCGAGAGGGGCCCGTCCGCGCCAAAACCGAAAACGCGCTGTGGCCTCCAGGGAGGGACACAGGGGACACAAGTGGCTGTGTGGCTTGCAGTGCCCGACCAGAGGGAGGCAGGGAGCGAGGGAGGGAGGGAGGCTGGCTGCTGAGGCGCAGCTGGTGCCAACCCTTCGGTTAACTGCCAGAGGAGGCACCTGTAGCGCTGGCACCATGGGTTCTAGTCCATGTCTGTGGCCAGATTCTGTCCTGGTTGCTCCTCCTGTAGTCCAGCTTTCTGCTGTGTTCTGTGAGTGTAGTGGAGGATGGCCCAAGTACTTGGGCCCTGCACCCATGGGAGACCAGAAGGATGCACCTGGCTCCTGGCTTAGGATCTTTGCAGCACCAGCTACAGCAGCTATTTGGGTGTGAACCAATGGAAGGAAGACCTTTCTCCCTGTCTCCTTTTCACTATGTCTGTGAGAAAAAAATAATTAAAATAAAAAGGATTACAACCACATATTGTACAGCTCATGCATGTGTTCATCTAACTCCAAGGATTCTCTCGAACATGTTTAGCAGCCACACAGTGTGTACTAGGAAGAAAATGTCTTTGCTTTGGCAGAAATCTTATTCTCCACAGTCACATTTGGCCATCTTTACAAACCTGCCTGGGAGGCCAGCACCACAGTTCATTTGGTTAATCTTCCACCTGCGGCGCTGGCACCCCAGGTTCTAGTCCTGGTTGGGGTGCTGGATTCTGTCCTGGTTGCTCCTCTTCCAGTCCAGCTTTCTGCTGTGGCATGGGAAGGCAGTGGAAGATGGCCCAAGTCCTTGAGCCCCTGCACCCATGTAGGAGAACTGAAAGAAGCTCCTAGCTCCTGGCTTCAGATTGGTTCAGTTCTGGCTGTCGCAGCCAATAGGGGAGTAAACCATCAGAGGAAGACCTCTCTCTGTGTCTCTCTGTCTCTCTCTCTGCCTCTCTATGTAGCTCTGATTTTCAAATAAGTCAATAAATCTTTAAACAAATAAAATAAAATAAATAAAACTGGAACTAATATTGTTGGATGCATTTAGAAGTCTCAGGCCAAGATGAGACTTTTCTGTAAAGGAAGATCCATTCATAGGATTCTATTTCAATTGTATTGTCATAAACTCATCAGAGATTGGTGTATCTTCTTGTATTCTCACCAAAATACAGTGTAGAAACTAAGGAGACCAAGCTGGGGAGAGAGGAGATATTGCATTGCAGTCTTTCCCAGTATTCCTAGATGACTCTAATCATGAATCTCCACATATTTTGGAATAGCTTGCCACCAATCCTACTCACAAGCACCTGAAGAGTGACCAAAGACCAAGAGGGGGAGCCCTTTTCTTATACAAGGTCAGGTAGAAGAGGGCTTGAGTACTGTATCTCACAAGCACAGATGTCACTCTAAGGTAAGTGACATGTACATGTGTCTACACACACACACCAGATCTCTAGGATTTTTTCATCTAAAAATTCCATTTCTACTGAATAGCATACCCCCCCACCATCCATAACTACCCTTCTACTTTATGCTTCTCATATTCTATTTTTTAAAAAAGATTTATTTTATTTAATTGAAAGAGTTACAGAGAGAGGTGGAGCCAGAGAGCGATCTTCCATCCACTGGTTCACTCCCCAAATGACCACAACAGCTAGAGCTGAGCCAATCTGAAGCCAGGAGCCAGGAGCTCTGGAAGCTTCTTCCAGATCTCCCACACAGGTGCAGGGGACCAAGGACTTGGGCCATCTTCTACTGCTTCCCCAGGCCATAACAGAGAGCTGGGTCAGAAGTGGAATAGCCAGGAATTGAATAGGCACCCATATGGATTGCCGACACTGCAGGTGGGGCTTTAAACTACTGCACTACAGCACTGGCCTCTCTGACTACTTTAAATACTTCATATGTTGGAATCCTTGTCCTTGGGGGACTGATAGTTGTGGCTAATTTCACTTAGGAAAATAACCTCACTGTTCATCCATGGCATAGAATTTTCTTTTCTTCTGTGCCTGCATAACTTTCCACTGTTGAGTGCAGGCCACACTAGAAGTCTTGGCTACAGTGAATTATGCTGTGGCAAATAGTGCTAATACCTTATTTATATTGAACTTTAAATAACTTTAGATATATAATCAGAACTGAGATTATCAGATCATATAAAAATTTTATTTTCAATGTAATGAAGAACAAACTATTTTCTGTGGTGGTTGCATCATTTTACATTACCACCGACACTGGACATGTAGCTGAAAATCTTTCTATCTTCATCAAATTATGCACCTGGGTTTTTTGTTTGTTTGTTTTTAAAGAACAGGAGCAGGAGGTCTTATTGGCCATTACTGGCCATGGTTATGAAGATCCCTCTGCATTTGCACTCAAGGTGAATCAGCATTGGGCTTCATTGTCAGTGTGGTGAAATTGCCCATCACCCAGGGAGAAGTGTATGACTCCGTTAAATACATTTTCAACCTCCTGCAGTGTTTCTAAAGCCAGGTCTGGAGGTATCCTAACCCCATCTGGCTATTAATACTCTTTCTGTTCCAGGTAACTTTCTGTTAGCAAGGTGGAGCAGAGATTTCTGTGTGAACATTTCTCTAGCTTAGGATTCACATAAAACATGAGTGCCAGCACAACATTCCTCTTCCCATTCTGCCGTCATGACCTAGATTGCAGACCTAACAGGCTGACCCAGATTTTAATTCTTCCAATAAATTGTTCCTAGATGGGACAGGACACCCTACATGAGGCTCCCAAAAAATACCCACAAAAGGGGAAGTAGTGTTGCAATGCCCAAATGGGATCAGAGTGGTGACCTTGCCTAGAGTTTCCTTCTTCGGGACAACCCATGTCACCATGGGATGCTTCCTGCCCAAATGCCCGAGGTGTCAATAGCAAGAGCTGAGTCAATATCTCAGTTATAAAGTATTCACATCCAGGAAATCTTGAGTCTGGGCCCCTGGAAAGTCAGGACAAAGCAGCAGAACAGATGGCTTTCTCTAGTGGGGCTTCAGCGAAGAAAGCTTAGACACCCTGAGTTCCAGGTCCTATTGTAGACTTTCCTCAAGAAATTGATTTCATTTCTTGGGATCCTCTTTCATGGGATTCCTCAGCAGAAAAGACCTCTCCAAAGTCTCATCCTCCATCTGCCTCATGCCATGTCCATAGTCACACACATATATGCCACATTGCCCAATCTGAAAACCCCAGGGAGTTTCCAGGTATAATCCGAACCCAGCTTTGCAGAGACAAACTGAGATCCAGGAGGGTTCCCTCTACCCTCTCAGTTATGTGACCCTGAAATATCACCATACCTCCTAAAGACTCCATAGTCTGGGCAATGGCAAGTAGAATGGCAATTGCTGGGATCTGGAGGTGGTGAAATGATAAAAAAACTTTCATTCAATGGGTAGAGAGTTTCAGTCTCATAAGGAAAAACAGTTCTGAATATTGGTCCCACAGCAATGTGCATATACTCAATACTACTCAACCATACACTCAGAAATACTTAAGATGATAAAATTCATCAGCTATATTTTTTTTTGGTCAGGACCACACTAACAGTACATTTTAAAAGTGGTCAAATGGGGGCTAGAGCTGTGGCACAACAGGTTAAAGCCCTGGCCTGCAATGTCAGCATCCCACAAGGGTGCCGGTTCAAGTCCTGGGTGCTCCACTTCGCATCCAACTCTCTGCTAATGTGCCTGGGAAAGCAGAGGAAGATGGCCCAAATACTTGGGCCCCTTCACCCACATGGGGGACCTGGAAGAAACTCCTGGCTCCTGGATTCAGATTGGCCTAGCTCGGCCCACTCTGGGCATTTGGGGAGTGAACCAGCAGATGAAGATCTCTTTCTGTCTACCTCTCTTTCTCTAACTCTGCCTTTCAAATAAACAACACAGCTCTTTTAAAAAAAAGTTGATTTGAAAAGTGGCCAAATACACATCTCATAAAAGTTAATGTTATGCTTTCTCAGAAGTGCAGTTAATACTTATTAATTTTGTATAATCGCTTATATTTGCCCATTTTCAAAATAGTAACATCCCTGATTCCATTTTGCTGAGTTGCTATGTCATTTTTTTTGAAATAAGAATCAGATGCAATCCTCTCTCACTAAAGACACTGATGACAGAGTGCAGAAGCCATGTTCTGTGTGGGTGTGGCCTGGGTTCCCTCCCTCCTGGCTGTGTTTGAGGGAAACATAATGTGGTCACCACTGGGCATCTTACACTTAGGTGGAAGCAGGTGTGCCTTGAGCTGAACACAGAGATGTCCATAGCCAGGGCTAAATCCTGGGCCCTATACATTCCCTCCTAAAATGTGCACCCCTGAGCCCCAACTCCTCATGCACCAACAATGCCACAGCAGGAAGAACAAGCATGACCCTTGCCCCTGCAGCAGGAGCTAGTTCTATCCTCACTTACCACTTGCACTGACAGGTGGGATGGATCCCTCCCTGAAGAAGTCCTGGAATGATGCTCTCAGTAGAAGACATGGATTTGTGCCAGGGAAATGCATCAAAGCTGGAGGATCATACAAGTCCAACCCCATTTCTGCATAACAAAATATTTCTTCTGTTGTGTTCCTTGGAGTAAAAGTTTTCTATTTGATTTTTTTCTTTTTATTCACCATTTTCTACATCTTGAAAATCGATTGATTCTTCTTCATTGTTCTATGTGTTTTTTGAATTCCTCATTTTGTTTCCATATTATTCTTGATATTCTTGCGTGTTCCTCTGTGTACTTTTCTAGGTTGAACAACATGCATACCCAACCTCAGATCATCAGAATATATAAGCAAATGTTGACAGCTCTGAAGAGATAAACAGCAAGGGAACAAGCAGAACATATCACTACTCCACTTTCAACACAGAATAGAATACCTTGGTGGGAAATCAGTAAAGAATGGTAGATTTGAACAATATTATAAATCAACTTTTCCTAGCAGTTACACAGAGAGCATTCTACCTGGCAGAGGCAGAACATGTGTTCTTCTCAACAGCTGTCTAAAGTCTCCAGGTGGGATCATCTGTTAATTCAGAAAATATGCATCAACAACATTTAGAAAATTGGAGTCATATCATTGTCTTTCATAACTCTAATAGAATAAAAACAGAAATCAATTCCAGAAAAATGGGAAAAGTCACACATATGTGGATGTCAATCCACACAGTGTCAAACAGCCATTGGCTTGAAGAGGAAATCAAAAAGGAAATCAGAGAATATTTCAGTGGGTACATTTTGAGTTTTGACCTGGGATCCATAGCCACAATCACAATCCTCAAGTCCAGGCTTGGTACAAAGAGAAACCAGGTGGACATGGAAGGTCACCAGCAGAAAAGCTCTCTGAACACTGAGAACCATGGGGATCTTTAAACAGAGCAGGCAGAAGTCTTCTTACTGCCCACAACAAATTAAGGAGACCAGGATGCTGATGCTTATGACTGAGTTCAAAGGCAGATTGCAAATTCATATATATTTTCTATACAATATAAACATTTCATAGTCGGCTGAGCTTTATTTTATAAATGGAATGATTGCACATAAGCTCCTTCATTAACATTTAGTAAATAGTTCAGTTTGTTCATTCAACAAATGATCTTCACATGTCAGTCACTAGACACTATTCTAAGTATTTGGGATGGAGCAGCAAAAAGACACACAATCAGGAAGGCTGCTTTTTAATAGGTCACACACTAGATTTGAGAAAATGAATGAAAATTCACACTGATGCTATAATAAGTACTATAAAAACATAAGTATGTACAAAGAATGGGGATATAAAGAAACTGCTTTGAGGGTCGGCACCGCAGCTCAATAGGCTAATCCTCCACCTTGCAGTGCCGGCACACTGGGTTCTAGTCCTGTTCAGGGCACCGGATACTGTCCTGGTTGCCCCTCTTCCAGGCCAGCTCTCTGCTGTGGCCAGGGAGTACAGTGGAGGATGGCCCAAGTGCTTGGGCCCTGCACCCCATGGGAGACCAGCATAAGCACCTGGCTCCTGCCTTTGAGTAGGCATGGTGCACCAGCCACAGCAGCCATTGGAGGGTGAACCAATGGCAAAGGAAGACCTTTCTCTCTGTCTCTTTCTCTCACTGTCCACTCTGCCTGTCAAAAAAGAAAAAAAAAAAGAAACTGCTTTGAGTACTCTGAACAAATCAATCCACTTCTTCCTAAAGTGTAATATCCCCCAGATGCTTGATCCTGAAGGGAGATATTTTAGAGATTCATTTATTTTGCTGAAAGGCAGAGTGAGAAGGGAGATACACATACACAGGGGAGGGATAAAGAGAGAGATTTCCATTCACTGGTTCCCTCTCCTAAATGGCTTCAACAGTTGAACCTGGGCCAGACTGAAGCCAGAAGTCAAGAACCCCATCTGAGTATTTCATGTGGGTGGCAAGGAGTCAAGTAATCAGGCCATTATCTGCTAATTCCTAGGCACAGGTTAGGAGATTGGATCAGAAAGAACACAGCTAGAATTCAAGTTGGCACTCTGATAGGGGATGCAGGCATCATAAGTGATAGTTTAATGTGCTGTACCACAATGCCAGTCCCAGCAAGTGAGTTTTATGTTCATGTTCTCGATGATTATTTCCTATTCTAGATTTGCACTGGAACCTGTGAGCTAAACTGCAGTGGAAGGTGAAGAAAAGTCTATTTTCCTGAGAACAAATGTAGGTTTCAGTCAGATTTGTTCTTGGAGGATATTTAACACATCTCAGGTTGTTTCTTTGCTTGTCTTTTCTTCCAAATGTTCCAGTGTCTCAGGCTCTTTCACATATTAGTCTCCTTCTTGTGCTCCCCTCTCTGGATGGTCTGTTCCCAGGGCTCTTGTTTTCTCACCTATTAACATCCTCCCACTGTCTCTAACTCTCCTCATGGTGTAAATGAGGGCATAGGCTTTTGACTTGATGCAGGAAAAGTGCCACACATGCTACTTTAGCAGCCTCCATGTGATATCACTTATCACTTCCAGCTTTTGCATGACATGGGTAAGCTCCAGTGCAACAAAACAGCCCAACATGGACTGACCCAACAAAAAGCCCACAGACAAGTCACACACCATTCAGCGGAGATGCGCATATTTATAGATCAAGACACTAAGCATATTGCAAACCCTCAGCAATGATGTCAATGCTGCATCCCAGAATCCTTTCAACAGAAGGATAAGACTCGGGGAGATGCTCTAATTCAAGCTGTTGTAAGCAAGTATCTTTCTTAGACAACTACTGAAATTACAGGAATGTCTACTATGCAGGTCTTCATGCTTCACCAACATCCACCGACTTTTCAAAGTTTGGTTCACACTCTAAACTGTCATAGTAAATGTTACTATTGTCTGACATTTGGTGACAGTGTGCATACTCAATGTGAGATTTCTAGTACATGTAGATCTGTATGACAGATTAGCATGGTGTCTTTGGAGCAACCGTCTAACTGCTTGCTTCCAAGAAAATATGCTTTCTACATGACATCCACAGTGACCAACAGAAATCTGTGAAAACCATGTTCAGCACTGTGGTGCAAATGTTCAGCCACAACCTGCAATACCAGCATCTTGTATGAGCATTCATTTGAGTCCTTATTTCTCTTCTTCCAATCCAACTCCCTGTTAATACATGTGGGAAAGCACTGGAGTCATCACCTAAGTACTTTGGCCCCTACACTCACATGGGAGACCTGAATGGAGTTGCAGGCTCCTGGATTTGTCCTAGCTCAGCCTCAGATACTGTGGCCATTTGAATAGTAGATTAGTAGATTGAAGATCTCTCTCTCTCTCTCTCTCTCTCTCTCTCTCTCAACTATATCTCTCTGTCTCTCTCCTTCTGTATCACTCACCCTTTTTTAATTTTTAAAATATTTATTTGTTTCTTTTGAAAGTCAGAGTTCCACAGAGAGAGGGAGAGATACAGAGGGAGAAATCTTCCATCTGCTTGTTCCCTCCCTCCAGATGGCTACAATGGCTGGTGCTGGTTCAGGCTAAAGCCATGAGTTTGGAGATTCTTCTAGTCTCTATGTGAGTGGTTGGGGCTCAAACACTTGTGCCATCCTCTGTTGCTTTTCCCAGACCATTAACAGGGAGCTGGATTGGAATGGAGCAGCCAGAACATAAACATATGGCATGCCAGCATCACAGGCAGTGGCTTTCCCCATTACTCCACAATGCCAGCCATTCTGCCTTTCAAATAAATACATAAATAAATATTTTTTTTTAAATGAAATCTGTATCTTCCTGATTCTGTCTGTGAAATCATCTAGCTAACAAATGCAATGGTGTGATAACAATGCTACAATGAAGGGGAACCAAGACATTGGGAGCTGGGCCTGTGCCCAGCATGTAGAATATTTGGCAGGTTTTTTTTAATGTCCTTTTTAAAAATTTACTTATTTGAAACACAGAGTTAGAGAGAGAGAGAGAGAGAGAGAGAGAGAGAGAGAGATATGAGACAGAGAGAGACCTTCCTTCCACTGGTTCACTCCACAAATCCCTGCAAAATCCAGGATTGGGCCAAACTGAAGCCCGAACAAGGAGCTTCATCCAGATCTCCCACACGCCACACTAGCATGGAGCTGAATCAGAATGGAGCATCCAAGACTCAAATTGGCACCCACATGGGAATGCTGGCATCACAGGAAGTGGCTTAACCCACTATGCCACAACAGCATTCTCCCACCCCCCAGAAGTTTCGAGAGTTCTCCTTGGATAGCAAGTATTTGTCAAGGGGTATTATATGTGTCAGACACTACAGTACCTTAACATGTTGACAGTGTTCCTCATATTCTGAAACCGAGATACCACTCCTCCAAACCTGTTTCCTCTGAGATTCAGTTTTGAACAGGACACTGTTGCCACAAGAGCCCATCCATCCTCCAGGTCACAAGGGATGCTGAAATGACAGCTGCTGTCAGCTAGCAAGGGGTCATAGAAGACTTCAGCACTGGCTGGGGGTGCAAAAGAACATTTAAATGTTGTAGAGACCTGGAGTCTGGGGCCTGACTCTGGAGGAGAGAAGCAGCCCCTGGGCTACTGGGAGGAAACATCACAAGATTTCCCTGCTGGGACCCCAAGTTACAGAAAGATGCTGCTGCTCCCTTTTCTGAACCTCCAAAGGACAGGTTTTGTCAGCTGAAGTCTCCTCAGCCTCCCTGTGCTCCCTTAACCCACATGAGTAGGTACAAGACCCCACAGACAGGCGCCAATACTTCACTGGATGGCAGTTTTACTGCATCATCACTGTTGCTCCCTAGAGAGTTCAATTGCCACATTTTGTTGATTTTTATTTGTGGAACACTTAAAGCAAGTTTATTCTTTAGTGTAATGTATAAGCCCACTGAGAGTGGTTCTGAGTTGAGGTGCTGAGGAGTCCTTGGTGTTTAGCCCCTACCCAAACGGTAAGGATGAACCCTGGGATGCATGCCATTTATGTGTGTGTTTACCTATTGAAATAGTCTTAAGATATCAAGCATTACAGTTATTAAAAATATCTCTTGGGGCCACTGCCTGCAAGGATGACATCTTACATGGGCACGGCTTCGTGTACTAACTGCTGTATTTCTTTATTTTTTAAGATGTATTTATTTATTTGAAAGGCAGAGCTACAGAGAGACAGAGTCAGAGAGAGAGAGAAAGAGGTCTTCCATCCATTAGTTCACTCCCCAGACGGCCGCAATGGTTGGGTCTGAGCTAATTCAGGAGCCAGGAGCTTTCTCTGGGTCTCCCACATGGGTGCAGGGGCCCAAGGACTTGGATCACTTTCTACTGCTTTCCCAGACTTCAGCAGAGAGCTGGATCAGTAATGGAGCAGCTGGAACTCAAACTGGAATCCATTTGGGAAGCTGGCACTGCAGGCAGTGGTTTTACCTGCTATGCCACAGCGCCAGCCCCTTCTGCACTTCTGATCTAGTTCCCTGCTAATAGGCCTGAGAATGCAGTGAAAGATGACCTAAGGCTTTGGCCCTCTGCACCCTTGTGGAGACCCAGATGGAGGTCAAGACTCCTGCTTCAACCTGTCCCAGACTTAGCCATCACTGATAGATTCATCCTCTGTGTGTGTGTGTGTGTGTGTTCATAACTGCCTTTCAAGTATATACAAATCTGGTCAATCAAGCTATTTCCTAAAAAAGAAAAACACTCAAAATCAATGGCTGCCCTTGTGGCACAGTGATGCCAGTTGTGATGCCAGTTGCATTGTTGGAGTCCCATATCAGAGTGGTTTGAATCCTGAATGATTGACATTTTGCCCAGTTCCCTGCTGTTGTACCTAGGAAAGCAGAAAATGACCCAAATACTTGAGTCTCTGACACTCATGTGTGAGACCTAGTTGGTGTTCCTGACTTTTGGCTTCAGCTTAGCCTAGCTTGGTTGTTGTGATCATTTGGGACATGAACCAATGGATCAAATTCTCTGTCAGTATGCCTTCCAAATAAATCATAAAAATTCAAGGAGAAAAATCACGTGATTATTTAAATTAAATGCTAGGAAGCATTTGATTAAATTCAGCATCTGGCCTTTAAAAAAAAAAACCCTGTAAGCAGAGAAGTAAAATATCAGAATTTCTTTATTATAATTAAAATTGTCTATGATGAACCTATAGCAACCAGTATAAATAACACGACGTTGAAAGCTCTTGGGGCCAGCACCAGCATCCCATATGGGTGTCAGTTGAAATCCCAGCTGCTCCACTTCTGATTCAGCTCTCTGCTGTTGCCTGGGAATGCAGTGGAAGATGGCCCAAGCCCTTGAGCTTCTGTCCTCATGTAGGAGACACAGAAGTTCCTGGCTCCTGGCTTTGGATCAACATAGCTCTGGCCATTGAGTCCAACCAGGGAGTGAACCAGCAGATGGAAGACCTCTCTCTCTCTCTCTCTCTTTCTCTCTCCCTCTGCCTCTACTTCTCTGTGTGTGTGTGTAACTCTGACTTTGGAATAAATAAAATAAAATCTTAAAAAAAAAAAACACCTCTTTTCCTGGGAGTTTACCCAAAGCTGACTCCTTAAATTCTCGTTCTCCAACATTGTACTGGAAGTGTAGTTAGGAAAGTGAAACAAAAAATGGAAGCATTAAGTAAAAGGATTAATTAATTTATGTTTAAGGTTTATTTATTTGAGAGGTAGAGTTACAGACTGAGAGAGGAAGAGACAGAGAGAAAACTCTTCCTTCCATTGGTTTACTCCCCAAATGGTTGCAATGGCTGGAGATGGGCTGATCTGAAACCAGGAGCATGAGCTTCTTCCTGGTCTCCCACATGGGTACAGGGGCCCAAGCACTTGGGCCATCTTCTACTGTTTTCCCAGGCCATAGCAGAGAGCTGGACTGGAAGAGGAGCAGCCGGGACATGGAATTCTGGCACCACAGGTGGAGGATTAACCCACTGCACCACGGTGCCAGCCCCAGATTCAATTTTTAAGCAACAAAATTTTCAATATATGTGGATCACTCTACAATCTACAGAGGCAATGCAAAACAAAATTTAAGCTAAGAGAATTAAGTGATATGAGTGAGTACAAGATCAATATAGGTCAACTGGCTTCCCATGGAGCAGCAGGAAAAAATAGAAAGCCATTTTAAAGGACACAATACAGACTAGAAAACCTCTATAGAATACCTTTAGATATTTTCTTTCTTTCTTTCTTTTTTTTTTTTGACAGGCAGACTTAGTGAGAGAGAGAGAGAGAGAAAGGCCTTCCTTCCATTGGTTCACCCCCCAAATGGCCACCATAGCCAGTGTGCTGTGCTGATCTGAAGCTAGGAGCCAGGTGCCTCCTCCTGGTCTCCCATGTGGGTGTAGGGCCCAAGCACTTGGGCCATCCTTCACTGCCTTCCTGGGCCACAGCAGAGAGCTGGACAGGAAGAGGAGCAACCAGGACAGAACCAGTGCCCCAACTGGGACTAGAACCCGGAGTACCAGTGCCGCAGGCCTAGTGAGCTGTGGAGCCAGCAAATATTTTTTAATCATAAAAAAAAAAATTGAAAACCTAAAAGGAAATTAAGCCAACAACATGAAGAGGATGAAAAGCTCAACATTCAGTAAATTGTGAGTGACTTGCATCCCTTGTGAAGGAGGTTATTGGAAGCTCCAGGTCCTAAGCTCCCAGCAGGATCACAGACAGTGGAGGGAGGGTCTCCAATCTTGTGTGGTTGGGTCAGCAGGAAGGTGACAGCAGCCCTGGCTCTTAGGATAGCTAGGCCCCCCGTGAGCACCACCAGACCTGAGCCCAAGACTCAACCCTCACTTCCCCCACCAGCCACAGCCTGGATGAACTGCACCCCTCCCCCCAACCCCTCGGGGCAATCTGGTAGGTGTGACTCTGATTGGCTGCATCATCTGATGTGCTGCCTGCTCACTGGCTCAGCAAGCTGTCCAATCAGACTCATGGGAGTGAGGTCTCTTTCTGTATGCTGCTAAACAGCTTCTCCAGTCTGATGCTCATGGAGGTGCCACGATGCTCAGCCCTTCCCTCTCTGTGCACTTCTCCCAGTACAAGAGCCCTCAGAAGGATGCCTGGGCAGCTCAGAATCTGGAATGAGGTGAGTGTGTGGGGGCCAGGTGCTTCTGGCTTGCAGGATGGCAGCTGGCATGGGACCCTGGATATCTTGTTTCATTCCTGAATGTGGTGACTTTGGCTCAGCCTAGAGCTCTGTATTTTTCCAAATTGTGTGGTTAGGGTTCGTGGGTCCTCAGGGAGAATCCAGACTTCATACACGGCATTGGGGGAGAAGCTGTGAGTTTGGGATCCCTGTCCCTTCTTTCTCCTCCTGGATCACAGAATTCCCCTCAGCTAGAAAGCAGGTCACCAAGTCCACAAGCCAGTCCTCTTAGCACAGCTCTTCCTAGGGGTGTGAGGCTGTCTCCCTGCATCAGCTCTCAGCCTGTGGCTGCTGGTTATGAGCGGACCCTGGGCAGGGATTTCAGAGACAGCCCAAGCAGAGGCCAAGAATCCTTTCTGGGAGACTCTCCCTTTTCTCCCTGCCTTGGCATCAGCTCCCTCTGAATATCTGTTGACACAAAGAAATGGTATTTGCTGGGCAGTTGAGGCTCCAAGACTGGCTAGATCAAACAGGATACTCACTGGGAATCCTCTTTCTCTGACATTTAGGTTTCATGCCATTTGGACCTGGCTTAGGTCATTTGTTCCAGTACCCACTGGTGGTAGATTTTTTTTTTAAAGATTTTTATTTATTTATTTGAGAGGTAGAGTTACAGAGAGAGGGAGAGACAAAGAGAAAGGTCTTACATCCACTGGTTCACTTCTCAAATGGTTGCAACAGCCGGAGATGGGCTGATCTGAAGCCAGAAGCTTCTTCCAGGTCTCCCACATGGCTGCAGAGGCCAAGGACTTGGGCCATTTTTTGACTGCTTTCTCAGGCCATAGCAGAGAGCTGCATCAGAAGAGGAGCAGCCGCGAACAGAACTGGCACCCGTATGGGACACCAGCTCTAAGATGGGAGGTCGGCACCTCAGGCAGAGGCTTTAGCCTAGTGCACCACAGCCCCGGCCCTGGGGAGATGATATTCTAAGACTCTGATCAGTCCCTCCACAAGGGAAATATTGTTTGGAAGAGTCACTGTGTGAAAATTTGTTTGTCTTGGTTAAAATACAGGCAATCAATGCGGCACTCTGACTGGGACTAGAACCTGGTGTGCGGGTTCCACAGGTGGAGGATTAGCCTAGTGAGCCGTGGCGCCGGCCAAAAATATCTTTTGATTCATGCAACCTAAGTAAGCATCTGATAGGTTGTTTTAACTTGGTTGATAGATACAAATTGAAATATTGTCAGGGTTTTGTCCCTGGGTTTGCTGGTCAAGCAAAAGTCATACTTACTTTTTTTGGATACTCAGTCATAAATGTTCATTTTGGGCAAGAAAAAAGGATACAGGTTAGTGGTATAATGCAATGTTCATTAATTCCTGTTTGAAGTAAAATTTAACTCCTCGAGTTGTTCTTTGGCAAAACATGACTCAAGATTATAACCATGCTAGTCCAATATTTTAGTTTCTTAAAAAGTCTGTACTTGTTAATAATAAATTGGTAAACATAAAAGAAATGTTTTCAAACTTTTGTACTGTTGGCCTTGTAAAAGTTGTAAAAGACAATGGACTTTTGGATTTGACTACTTTAAAATAATTTGAAATTTATGTTTTATTAAAATGCTTTGTTCTTATTTTAGAGGCTTTTTAGGATCACTTTAAATTGCAAATTAAGGAACCAATAGATAGGGGAGAGAAATGTTAAGGAATCTATAAACATGAGAATGTGTCTTGGTGCTCAAGATGTGTTTTGAATAACAAAGGAAGCAAGTGATCTTTGTCTAACCTGAAATAAAACTGGTGTTTGGCAAGGAGAAGGAGGTACAAAACAATAGATAACTTAGGTAATATAAGAATGTTACAGAAGATTTGTAGCAGATAATTTTGTGTGAGATTACTTTGGCTGAGATTAGAAGGAAATTACTTCTAAATGAGTTTCTCAAAATTGAGCATTGGTAATTGTTAGGAAAAGAGTTGCAGATTTTTGCTTCCCCACACAGGACACCAAAATGTTAGGGAAAGAGGTGCAAAATAGAGAGGGGGCAGTGTACAAATTTACAGCCAGACTGAACTTATTCAGAGAAAATAAGTCTGTAGAGGTGGGTGATCAACTGCCCACATGCACACTAGTGGAGCACGGGACAGAAGGCCCCAACCCCAGGGGCTGGGCCTTTTTATATTTTGGGTAGGGGCCAGAAGGCAGAGGGGAATTCCTGGAACTGGTGTTCCTGAAGGTGTTGAGAGCAGCTGGTCTTTCAGGTGGCTGTAAGAAGTGGAGTATGAAGGCAATAGGGTATGAAATCCAGTTGAGTTTCGAGGACAAGGAATACATTCCAGTGTTTACCTATTGTGGGCAATGAGGGAGAATACCTGAGGCTTCTGCCATTGTTCCATCAATCCTGACTCTGAGTACAGATAAGGAGAGGGGTGCCAATTTCTGTCTGGCTACTTCCTGCTGAGAGGGGGCTTAGCCATGGAGCCAGGACTTGAGCAGTGACCTATACTTGGGATCAGATTGATTGGAGAAGAGCAGTCTTGCATTGCTCCTGTGAGTTGGCTTGAGATATAGCAGTTATTTGTTCCTGCAAGAACCTTTGGAATGGATTAATTATGCATGGCAGAAATAGGAGCACGATGATTATGAGGGCAAAAGGAGACACTAGAGCCATGGCCCATGGTGGAAACAACGGCCAAAATGAGGCAGAGTTACCTTGTAAATGCATCGTGTTAGTATGTCGACCTGAGCGAGGTGGGTCCTGTGGGGGTGGACTCTTATGAGGGAGAGGTAACTAGTTTTAATGAAGTAAAATGCACCCAGGGAGGGTGCCCTTTGAGTTTGGCTGCGGTGGGGGTAGTCAATATCACCTGGTAGGGCCCACTCCACTTTGTTTTTAGAGCAGCCTCATTTTGTTTTAGATAAACCCAGTCACCAGGTGGAAAGATAGGAATATAGTCGGGAGGCAGAGAGTGTGGTTTGGGTAGGTGTGTGTCTGCATACATCCCTAAGTCAGAGCACATTTCAGTAAGAAGAGAGAAAGCCAGAGGAGGAGGAATAGCTTCAGTGCTCTGTAGAGGAGGGAAGCTAGGTGGAAGTGTTAGGTAGGAAGTCAGTTATGAGCTTATGTGTGTGTAACAGGCCTAAAGAGAGGACATCTATGTCCAGCATGAGATGCATCTGCATCTGAAAGTCATCATGACAATGTTTCAGGGGCAGCCCAGAGTTCGCATCCTGCCCTGCCCCCTTCTACCTGATAACCTGCCAGGTGGCGGTTCCCACCCCTTCTGCCTGACAAGCTTCCACAATCTCCCAGGTGCAGCCTAGTATCTGCATCTCAAACACCCTGCTGGCTTCCTCCTGTCTGCTAACATTTGCATCCATAAAGTCCTTTGTTTCAGACCTTCAAGAGAAGTTTTTCTATTTACATCCAAAAAGCCCTTTGTTCCAAGAGGAGCAGAGGTGGGGAAGCAAGACCCATCTCCTTAAAAACCCCCAGCTCTCTGCATCTTTGCTGAGCCGCCCGCCTGGCCTGGTCATGTGTAATCTCTCCACTCAACATGGAACCTCCCTCCTTCCTCCTCCCCCGACTCTCAGGCTCTGTCAGGAGAGGTGCCCATCCGTCCCTACAGATGTCCCTTCCTAATAAACCTTGCTATTTTACCTCCCACTACTCTCTGTCTCACGCCTGAATTCTTTCTTGCCTGAAGACAAGAACCCTGCAATTTCTCCGGTAACAGAAGGACAGGCCTTCCATAGGGAATTTCAAATGGGCTAAGCATTAAGGACTTCTTGGGAAGAGATCTGATTCTTAACAGAGCCAAAGGGAGGAGTTTTACCCAGTCCAAGTAAACCTGGGTGGAGAGTTTAGTTAGAGCCTGTTCTAAAATTCCATTCATCCATTCTACTTTGCCTGAGGAGGGGGGACGATAGGGAATGTGAAAATGCCATGAGCTATGAAGGGAGGCAGATACTATTTGAGTAATTTTAGAGGTAAACTCTGGTCCACTGTCTGACTGATGGAAGCAGGCAATCCAAATCTTGGGATAATATAAACCATAACTCCTTAGTAGCACAAAGCAGGTACAAGCAGTCTGTTGAACAAGCCCTTGTTACATCTGCATTAATCAAGTGAAACCTGGCTGGGGAGAGAACAGGGGAGGGTCACACTAAGGTTACTTTCTTGGTTCTTTATTCAGAGAAAGCAGTTCAGAGAAAGCATAACAAAAGGAGCCAAAGGAAAACAAGTGAAGCAGTTTCTAGTATTAAAGGGACAGATTTTAGATTTCTTTTCTTCCTTCAGGGTCGCTGTGTTAGCTGTCAGATCAGCCTTGTTATTAGCTTCAGATAGGGATTGTTTACCTTTCTGGTGTCCTTTGCAGTGAATAATAGCAGCTTTTGTTGGCAACTGGGCAGCATCAAGAAGAGCTTTAATCAGCTTGCCATTTATTATAGGGGTCCCTTGGGCTTGCCACATCTGGGCATTGGAGTGCATGATATGATAGGCATACCGGGAATCTGTATATATATTGACTGTCTTTCCTTTGGCAAAGGTGAAGGCTTGAACCAAGGCTAATAACTCGGCCTGTTGGGAGGTAGTGCCTTGAGGTAGGGGCCTGGCCTCTATGGCCCTATGCAGGGAAGAGGAGGAGGTGACATCAGGATGCCCCCTCAATTATTGCATATCCAGTGGGAAAAGGGGGAGCTTTAGAAGCACTACCACCAATGACCCAATCCAGGCCTCTGGGAATAGGAGTGTCTGAGATGATGAAATGTAGTTAGGAAAAGTCAAGGAAGTCAGGACAGGAATGGGGCTCGAGGGGATGAGAGAAGTGGTGGGGAGGAGAGTAGGGTTTATAAAGGTTTATAAAGGTTTATAAAGGCAAAAACTGCAAAATCGGGAGGGGAATACATGGTTGCTAGGATCGGGGGGGAATACACGGTTACTGGGGTCAAGCTGACTTAAACCTATGCAAAACTAGTATCAATTATAATCTTGACAATACCAGTTACAATCTTAACAATTTTAATTATAATCTTGACATTAATCCAGGTATTGG
Organism: Lepus europaeus; assembly: GCF_033115175.1. NCBI lineage: Eukaryota > Metazoa > Chordata > Mammalia > Lagomorpha > Leporidae > Lepus > Lepus europaeus. The sequence continues at coordinate 35,429 of NW_026909234.1, read as the reverse complement.
TTTAATCATATGTAGGACATAGACAAATTACATTTTTATTATTAACCCAGGTGTAGCCTACTCACTTCAAGCTTGAGCGATCATGGTAGGGGGTTTCTGTGCTCTGCCAAGTGTGATGTAGTGGACTGCTATTGTTCAACTGTTTTAGATCATAGTTTCAGACCAGAGTCTCACGGTGTGGGGGGGCACCTTCCCAGAATGGAGTCTCAGGTTCTCCAAAATGGAGTCCCTACTGTCAAGGTGCTACTTCATAACCTCACTCTCCCCAGTCTGAGCGACTGGGCGCTCTTTCTCTCCCTTCCATCCTGATGGATGCCCTGTCCCCAACAAAGCCTTAGCACTCTGCCCTCTGTCTCACACCTGAATTCTTTCTTGCCTGAAGATAAGAACCCACAGTTTCCATGGCCTTCCCTCCAGTAACATACATATTTGTAATAATCTTGCTGTTTCATTTTGAAATCTATTTTTAATGCAGTTTCTCCTTTTAGTAGTTTCTACTTAATTGGTGATTTTCTTTTCAAATTTCTAGGCATCTCCTGTAAGGTATTTCTTCCTCCTTAGTTCTGACTCCTGTGACCTGACATTCAAACTGTTTATCTTAGAAGCCTTAGGTTATAGGATACTTGATTCTTCTGTCTTTTCTTAATGTGTTTAAGTTTTTTCATGTAATCAGACAATTCCTTCAGCTTTTGTTTCTAAGGGTATTCTTCTATTCAAGGTTTTCATGGGGCCGGTGCCGTGGCTCACTTGGCTAATCCTCCATCTGCGGGCATCTCATATGGGTGTTGGGTTCTAGTCCAGGTAGCTCCTCTTCCAGTCCAGCTCTCTGCTGTGGCCCAGGAAGGCAATGGAGGATGGTCCAGGTGCTTGGGCCCCTGCACCCACATGGGAGACCAGGAGGAAGCACCAGGCTCCTAGCTTTGGATCGGTGTAGCTTCTGCCATAGCGGCCATTTGGGGGGGTGAACCAACAGAAGGAAGACCTTTCTCTCTGTCTTTCTCACTAACTCTATCTGTCAAATAAATTTAAAAAAAAGATTTTCATGCTCTTAGTACTATTTTTAGACAGGAAGATAGAAATTAGCCTATGTGTGTGAAAGCAGCCATGGGAAACAAAACATGTGCTCTGCAGAAGGAATGCAGCAGCCTTAGAGGCAGGCCTGGGAAAGCAGCCCAGCACTTTACACTACAAAACCCTGCCCCTCCAATAAAGGCACACCAGGAGAAACCTGTTTGCTTGGTGCAAAGGAGGGTACTGAGTCTGATAACGTTACCTAATTTTGCACCTGAGAAATATTTTGTTCATGAGTGGGGTGTGTGTGTGTGTGTGTAGAAACAGTGAGAAGTAGACACCCAACCCTGAAAAATGGAGTGGAGTTTTTGAACCACGATTTGGATGAGCAGAATAATAACAGCTAACAATCTCATCAGAAGGACAGAATCATAATCTTGTCTAGCCTGCTCTTGTTAAAACCAAAAACCTTGGGAACTATGCAATAGGCAAATTCTCTTGGTAAAACTAGGTTAGAAGGGTGGGATTGTTAACTTCCCTTCTATTCTCATGATAAAACTAGAAACTCACTGGGCTGGCCCCTTGGCTCAACACGCTAATCCTCTGCCTTGCGGCACCAGCACACCGGGTTCTAGTCCCGGTCAGGGCACTGGATTCTGTCCCGGTTGCACCTCTTCCAGGCCAGCTTTCTGCTGTGGCCAGGGAGGGCAGTGGAGGATGGCCCCAAGTGCTTGGGCCCTGCACCCCATGGGAGACCAGGGGAAGCACCTGGCTCCTGCCTTCAGATCAGGACGGTGCGCCGGCCACGGCGGCCATTGGAGGGTGAACCAATGGCCAAGGAAGACCTTTCTCTGTCTTTTTCTCTCACTGTCCACTCTGCCTGTCCAAAAAAAAAAAAAAAAAACTAGAAACTCACTGTCTTGCTAGTAGACAGGTCTTGCCCACTCTTAAAAGGACTCCTCATTAGGTCATCTAGTCCTTACAGCAGCCACCCCCTGCATTATGACCTCTTTATAAGCCCCCAAATACCCTCCTCCAACAGAATGGTACTCCTGTAACCACAATAAATGCATTTTTCCTTTTCAAATGTTTACCTTAATGAAGACACTTGCTGTTGCTGTAATCTAGTGAATAATATTTGCATAAAAATTTCAAAAGCCCACTGAAAAAAGGAGATGATTAGGAATGGCAGGCTGTTGCCCCAACTGACAAAGAACCCTTCCCCCCTCCCCCAACTGAGGCAGAAAGCCCCTGGGGTTACACCCAGGACTCCTCTGACTGGGTGGTGGGATGTGCCTCAGAACAAAGCCTGAAAATCTGCATAATTGTCAAGTGAATAGACTGTTTTCTTTGAATCCTCACCCTCCAATTACCCTGTCTCTTTATTTATTTTTTTTTTTTTGACAGGCAGAGTGGACAGTGAGAGAGAGAGACAGAAAGGTCTTCCTTTGCCGGTGGTTCATCCTCCAATGGCTGCTGCAGCCGGCGTGCTGTGGCCAGCACACCATGCTGGTCATGGTCTCCCATGGGGTGCAGGGCCCAAGCACTTGGGCCATCCTCCACTGCACTCCCTGGCCACAGCAGAAAGCTGGCCTGGAAGAGGTGCAACCGGGACAGAATCTGGCGCCCCGACCAGGACTAGAACCCAGTGTGCTGGCACCGCTAGGAGGAGGATTAGCCTGTTGAGCCATGGCGCCGGCCCACCCTGTCTCTTTAAAAAATCCTCTGTACTGGGTGGTTTGGTAGAAAAGCACCTGTTTGGATTGAGAGAAACTTCTTTTTCTTTCCCCAAGGCTGCTGCTGCCTTCTTGCAATAAACCTTTACCTCTGGCCATGCCTCATCTTTGGTGAATTGAAGCGGCGAGCATCAAGAGCTGGACTATTCCCTCGGTAACCACATTGGTGAGCTAGCCCAGAGGTCTAGGGTATATTCTTCAAGTGGCCTGACCCTCTCACGCTGGTAAGGAGGGCAGTGGCCACTTGTACTCCATCCCCAGAGCAGCTTGTGAGCTAATGTGGTGGTTGGGACTCTGGGGACATCCAGCAGCTGTCCTTTCTCTTCCTGCTGCGCATTAGCTACCTATTAGCACAATGGCTTCCATTGGTGTACGGAGTCAACAGCTCTGAGACTGAAATTTCTGTCTCTGCTCTTTGGGTTTATGGAATTGGGACCTGGCTTAGGTCATTTTTCGTGGTACTGGTTTGTGTGAAACTGGAGAAGACCCCATAAAATCCACACTAAATTGTAGCCCCCCCTTAAGGTTCCCTAGAAATGCTATCCGGGGTGCCACGTGTACTACCGGAATTTGGGGTGCCATACGATTTCACCACAGGCTTATTACTAAATCCCCAATATTAATAAGCCCAAGAGGGTTCTTGCCTAATATTTAGAGAAGACTTCTAAATACCAGTACAGATAAACGAGGCAGCATGGCACGTTTTAAGCTTTTATTTAGTGAGAAAGATGCATAGGAGAGTGAGAGCTATTTACGGGAGAGAGGTGAGTAGGGTTCATACCAAGCACCAGGAACCAGCCACATGGATGAGCCTCTAGGCCAGGAAGCCTAGAGCACATGGCCAGAAGGCCATGCACCCTGGAGATGCAGGGCTACAGCAAGCCCTGTCCTGGCAAGAGGCCAGGGAAGAAGAGCAGCCGGGGCCACACCGTGGCTGGGCTTTTAACCCACTTCCAAAGGGGAGTGGTTAATTAACCTGCTTGGCTGGTGGGCACCCAGGTGTGGGCAGGTAGGGGAATGAGGCCACACAGGGGCGTGGCAAAGGCATCAGGTAGGGGCCTGAGGCCACACAGGGGCGTGGCAGAGGTGTGGTCTTCCAGCTCACAAACCTAATCTATCTTTACCTGTATGCTTGCCTGCTTCATGTGGGAGACAAGATTCCAAGATTTTTGCCTCAGCCCCTCTGTGAGGAAGATTTGGATATGGTTTGGAAGAGTACGCATGTGGTGAAATACGAGTGGTTCAATTTAATTTCCATCCAAAAGCACCTTGAGTTGCGTTGTGGCTGATTGAGCAGCTTACAGTTACCATCCTATTTCTAAGAAGAAAGTGGTGTTCTGTTGTCATACTGCATGGCCTGTGTATGTGTTAAAGTTAAGAGAAGGTGGCTGGTAAGTGGATTTTTAAAATATTTATTTCATTTGAAAGTCAGAGTTGAAGCAGGCAGGCATACAGCTTAAAATTGATTAGGTTTGTGAGCTGGAAGACCACGCCTTTGCCACGCCCCTGTGTGACCTCATCCCCCTACCTGGCCACATCTGGGTGCCTGCCAACCAGCCAATCAGGTTAATTAACCACTCCCCTTTGGAAGTGGGTTAAACTCCTAGGACATGATGTGTCTGGCCCTTCTCTTTCCCCTGACCTCTTGCCAGGAGGGGGCTTGCTGTAGCCCCGCGCCCTAGGCTTCCAGGCCTAGATACTCCTCCATGTAGCTGGTTCCTGGTGCTCAGTATGATCCCACATTTTCCTCTCTTTCTTAAATAACGCTCTCTGCCTCTGCTTTGCTGCTGGTGATAAGCGGTGGAGAGCAGCTCCAAGTGCTTGCTGCATGTGGTTTTGGCCTGCTCTCTGAGTGGTATGGATACTACCCTAGTTTCCAGACTTTTCCCCTCTCTCCTACCTGAACTAAACCCTCACTTTCCTGGCTCCTTGATCTCTTACAAACCTATTGTAAATTTCCACAGATGCCTCTGATGAAATTGACTGTGAGGAACAAGAATTAATGCAATTAAAGGTGTTTTCTGAGCAGAGTGCCCACTGAGTCTGTAATGAGGATATAGTTATCTTTATGTATGTTGGTGTCCAGTACCATTACTGGGACTAGAGTTGCTTTCCAAATTAAATGCTCAAGTAAGTTTTTCAGGTTTCAACTGTGGAACAATAGGGTTAACTGAGGTTACTAACAGCAAGAAGTAATTCTATTTAATTGATTAGAACTTTTATTCATTTTTCTTTGGGAGTTTTAAAAAGGAGGAGTAACCATAATAAAACCATCTTCCTTCCCTTTTCGTTTTCACATTTTGTATAGCAAAAACCATTTACTGATATTCTGAATTACCTGAATTTCTGAATTTCTTCTGTGTATCAGATAACACCACCATTCACAAGTTAAGCTTCTTGGTATTTGGATATCTGTTAGATGCTACTAAGAAAGTAGAGATGAGCTTTCTTTTTAAAGCTTTTGAGGTGGTGTCACAGAATAGCGTGTTGTAGATACAGTCAACTGCTTTGTTACCTTCCAACTAGGCATCTGTAAATCCTGAAACTTAAGATGGCAGGTGATGTCCTATAGACTCTGCTGTTCAAGTTGGACACAACTGACAGTTTGTTCTTTCTCTCTAAAAGTGATAGGGGATTTGTAGCTTAGTGGTTTTTTGTTTATTTCTAATTTGCTGCTGATAATGTATATGAATTTAACATTCTGTGTAAACTGTCATTTGTTACTGCACAGTTTATGCAGTGTTGCTTTGCCAAATAAAAGTTCAAAGTAAAAAAAAATCAAGTTATCAAGGATAAGAAATTTTTTTTAAGATTTATTTAAGTATTTGCAAAGCAGAATAACAGAGAGAGAGAGAGAGAGAGAGAGAGGTCCTCCATCCACAGGTTCCCTCCCCAGAGAGAGAGAGAGAGAGGTCCTCCATCCACAGGTTCCCTCCCCAGAGAGAGAGAGAGAGAGAGAGAGAGAGAGGTCCTCCATCCACAGGTTCCCTCCCCAGAGAGAGAGAGAGAGGTCCTTCATCCACAGGTTCCCTCCCAAGAGAGAGAGAGAGAGAGAGGTCCTCCATCCACAGGTTCCCTCCCCAGAGAGAGAGAGAGAGAGAGAGAGAGGTCCTCCATCCACAGGTTCCCTCCCCAGAGGGCTACAATGGCTGGATCTTGCTGATCTGAAGCTAAGAGCCAGGACCCTCATCCAAGTCTCCCACATGGGTGCAGTGGCCAAAGGATTTGTGCCATCCTCCACTGCTTTTCTAGGGCATTTTGAACCAGTGCTCTTATGAAGTGCCAGCACTGCAGGTGGAGGCTTAACCTACTATGCCACAGTGCTGGCCCCAATAAAAATAATTCTAAATGAACTTACCAAAATTTAGAATTGTTTAAAGTTTTATTTATGTATTTGAAAGGCTGAGTTAGAGAGTGGGACAGACATCGTCAACCTACTGGTTCCATCCCAGATCTCTGCAGCAAACAAGCACTGGGCCAGACTGAAGGCAGGAGCCTGGAGCTCCATTCAGGCCTCCTACATCAGTAGCAGGGGCCTAAACACTTGTGCCATTTTCCTCTGCTCTTCCCAGGCCATTAGCAGGGAGCTTGATCTGAAGTAGAGCAGCTGTGACATGTGACCCTATGGATGCCAGCATCACAGGTGGTGGCCTTACCCACAACATCACAATTCCAGCCCTGACATTAAAAATGTTCAAGGTTCAGCCAGCATTGTAGGTTAAGTGCAGTCTATCATACCTGCACCCCTTAAGAGTGCTTCTTTGAGTCCTGACTGCTGCACTTCTAATCCAGCACCCTGTGAATGTGCCTGGGATAGCAGAAGATGGCCCAAGTGCTGGGACCCCTGCCACACATGTGGGAGAACCACATGGATTTCCCTGGCTTCCGGCTTCTTCAATCTGTCCCAGCTCTGGCTGCAATCAGTTGGGAAGTGATCCCGATGATCACTTTCTCATTGTCTTTTTTGGAATTCTTTCAAATAAATAAAATCAGGATTTATACCCTATATTAAGTTAGTAATTTTTTTACAAAAATATAAATATTAATGATAATTTTTGCAAGAGGTTTTTTATATTTGATTTTAAAGTCGAATAACTTTCTACAACACATTTATTTATTTGAAAGGCAGAGATACAAAGAGAGAAAGAGGGAAAGAAAGAGATCTTCCATCCAATGACACTACCCAAATGACTGGGGGTTGGGTCAGGAAGAGGAGCAGCTGGGACTATACCCAGCACCCATACAGGTTGCCAGCACTGTAGGTGGAGGGTTAACCAAGTGAGCCACCAACTGCTTTTCTAGGATTAGCCTACTACGCTACAGTGCCTGGCCCCTCTATCTCCTCAACTGTAATTTTTTAAAATTTCCATTTGATTGACTCCTTCCCAACAACTAGCCATCTCTTATAAGCTATTTTCTCCTCCTTTATTGTTTAGTTATGGCCTGTCATTAAAAATGCTTGTCCTTACAGCTGACATTGTGGCACAGCAGGTTAAGATGCTGCCTGTGATGGCAGCAACCCATATGAGCACTGGTTTGATTCCTCGTGGCCCACTTCTGATTCATCTCCTAGCTAATCCACCTGGCACACAGGAGAGGATGGCCCAAATCTTTGGGACCCTGCACCCACGTGGGAGACCTGGATGAGTCTCCTGGCAGTGGCTTCTGCCAGGCCCAGTTCTGGTTGTAGTGGCCATTTGGCTAATGAACTAGCAGATGGAAGATCTTTCTCTCTCTCTGTTCTCTCTCTGTAACTCTACCTTTGAAATTAATTAATCTTAAAGAGAAATTTTTATCTTAGAGACTAGGATACTAAGAGTACCTAATTTTTTTTGTTAAAGATTTTTTCATTTGTAAGCCAGAGTTCACAGAGGGAGAGAAGAGACAGAGATCTTTGGTCTACTGGTTCATTCCCCAGATGGCCACAATGGCTGGACCTGAGCCACAATGGCCAGGAGCTTCTTCTGGGTCTCACACCTGAGTGGCAGGGGCCCAAGGACTTGGCCATTTTTCATTATGTTCCTTGGCACATTAGCAGGGATCTGGATCTGAAATGGAATAGTCAGGACTGGAACAAGTGCCCATGTAGGATGGGATGCCTGTGTCACAGGGGCTGGCTTTACACAACATGCCACAACACTGGCCCCTATACTTGACTTTTCTAGATGTATTTAAACTGTTCTGTGGAGTTTTATGCTTTTGTTTCTAAGATATGGTATTGTCTTTTTTGTTAAAGATTTATATATTCATTTGAAAGGCAGAGTTACAGAGAGGCAGAGAGAGTGCTGGTTCACTCCCCAAAAGGCTGCAATGGCTGGAGTTCTGCCAATCTGAAGCCAGGAGCCAGGAACATCTTTTGGGTCTCCAACACTAGTGCAGAGAGGCTAAGTACTTGGGCCATCTACTGCTTTTCCAGGCCATAGCAGAGAGCTGGATCAGAAGTAGAGCAGTCCTATGGGAGTCAGGCACTGCAGGTGGTGGCTTTACCTGCAGTGCCACAGCACTGGCCTCGGGTGTACTTGTTTCTAAGTGTTCTCGTTCTTTTATAAGGTTGAATGCTTACAGCCTGCACACATACTATTTCAATGTCTAAGTTGGGGTATCTTTCCGCTAGGTTTAACTTCTAAGTTATCTGGGGGAGCTTCCCATTAGAAGAAGCACAGTACAAAAGGATTTTCTTCATCTTTTGGTAGCTAATTACATGAGGGAAAGAAATTTTGTGTTTTGTCAAGATAATCTCATGTATTTTCTATCTTTGGGTTTAGAAAACTGAATGTTAAGAATTGATTTTTAATATCTTTTAAGTGTATCTTTCTACTAATCAACTATTAAATATACTTAATATGTAATAAATATATTTAAACATAATTTGACTCTATATAAGTGAATGATTATTGTCTCATAAAATGATCAGAGATCCTATGTTAACCAAGTATTTTTTAATTTTTGATATCTTTGACATTTTTTTCAAAATCCAAGTTCTCAATTAACTGCTTTGACCTTGATTTCTTTGTGGATCCCTGGAAATCAACAAAAGATGTAGTTTTCAACTTGCAGAGATGATGGTTAATTAGGCTCCCTTTACCTGAAAAGTATTATCTAGTTGTAATATCATAAATTTCAAGTTGTTACATTGATATAGAAATGCTATTGATGTGAGTTTCCCAGGGGTTAGGTAACATGCAGAAGTCCAATGGTGAAATCTAACAAGCTGCTGTTCTTCAAAAAGCAGAGGGGGGTTCCTTGGGTACTTTAGAAGAATTTTGAAATTGCTCCAGTGCTATCATTGCCCGAAATGATGAACTGGTTTGTAAAATACTGCTGTGCTTTTTCAAATCCTGTGGGCATCTCCTTTGCTAAATTGCTAAATTACTTTAAACATTTCAATTGTGATGATTTGTCTTTGTCATTCACAGTTCTAGTTCTTCTCCAGGAAGATTTATATTCATAAGACCATTAAAAATTATTATAAATATGGGTTTCTTATGGAAGATCAATGGGGTAACCATGAATTTCTAGAATTCTGAAAAATAAAACAGAATCGTGAAACTGCTAATGGAGATCAAAAGAGAAAAAAAAAGAGAAAAAAGCAATTATAGGAGACTCAATGAACTGGTGAAATTTGTGGGTTTTTAATGTCTTAGTTAAGACATTATTCTATTTTTTAAAATGATTTATTTATTTATTTGAAAAGCAGTGTTACAGAGAGGCATGGGTAGAGAGGTTTTCCATCCACTGGTTCACTCCCCAAATGGCCATAATGGCCTGAGCTGGGCCAATCCGAAACCAGTAGCCAGCAGCTTCTTCAGGGTCTCTCACATGGGTGCAGAGGCCCAAGGGCTTGAGCCATCTTCTGCTTTTCCAGACCACCCCAGAGAGTTGGATCAGAAGTGGAGCAGCCAGGACTTGATTTGAATCAGTGGCCATATGCGATGCCGGCACTGAAGGGGGAGGTTTATTTAACATTTTAGGCCACAATGAGGGCAACCTCTAATAACATTTTCGATCATCTTCTGAAGTGCAGCTTTTTTTAAGTTTCCATTTGATTGACTGCTTTCAAATTTCTAGTCCTCTCCTGTAAGCTATTTTCTCCTCCTTTACTGTGGCCTGAGTTAGAAACGCTTACCTTTATGACATTGTGGCATAGCAGGTTAAGCTGCTGCCAGTGACAGTAGCAACCCATATGGGCACTGGTCTGATTCCGGGTGGCCCGATTCTGATCCATCTCCTAGCTAATGCACCTGGGAAAGCAGGAGAGGATGGCCTAAGTCCTTGGGTCTCTGTACCCCTGTAGGAGACAAGGATGAAGCTTCTGTCTGTGGCTTCAGCCTGGCCCATCCCTGTAGTGGTGGCCATGGGGGAAGTGAACCAACAGATGGAAGGTCTCTTTGTTTTCTCTCTCTGTAACTCTGCCTTTAACATAAATAAATAAATGTTAAAAATGTTAATAAAAATGTTAAAATGTTTACCTTAGAAGCCTAGGACAATAAGAGGGCTTGATTATTTACATCTGTGTTTTTCAAGATTTCTTTATTTGAAAAATAAGATTTGGGTAGGGTAGCTTGATATCATGGTGCAGAGGCTGTAGGCTCTTGGTGGGAGAAGCATCCCTTGCTATGTGCCAGAAGCACAGCACTGTGTCTTTTACACAAAGTGGGGAGCGCCACACATTCCTTTCTCCACCCTACTCCACTTCACTCTTTGTTTCTTCTGCCTTTTTTGGCTCCAATTTTCTCTGATTTTGCTTTTTGGTTTCTTAAGGTAGAATTGTAGATAATTGATTTCATATCTTACTATGAAATATATATCTTTACAGCTATTTCCTCCTAAGCCTTGCTTTGCATTTATTCCATTAATTTGTGTTGTACTTTGATTCTAATCATCTTACATCTGAATTTCCCATGTGGTTTCTTCAATAAGTCACTGTCCATTTAGGAATATGATTCTTATTTACTACAAGTTTGAAGAATTCTTCAATATCTTTCTGGTTTTGGTTTCCAGGGATGTAAATTTTTAATTTTTTTTATTTGAGGAACCAAGAGACAGAGCAAAAAGGAGATCCCTGTGCTTCTCTCTCCCATCAACTGACTTTCTCCAGCTACCACAATACCTGGACTCCACTAGCCTAAGGCCTAGCACTCAGAACTCAAGCCAGGTTTGTACCATGGATAGAAAGGGCTCCAGGTACTTGGCCCATTCTTGGCTCTTTCTTTTTCTTTTAGAAAGCTTTTATTTAATAAATACACATTTCATAGGTACAGCTTTAGGAATATAGCAGTTCTTCCCCCCTTCCCACCCTCGCACCCCCACTCCTGTCCCACCTTCTACTCCCTCTGCTATCCCATTCTTCATAAAGATTCATTTGTAATTATCTTTATATACAGAAGGCCAACTCTGTACTAAGTAAAGATTTCAACAGTTTGCAGAGACACACAATGTCTAAAGTACTTTTGAAGATGAGTTTTACTGTTAATTCTCATAGCACAACTCATTAAGGACAGAGGTCCTACATAGGGAGTAAGTACACAGTGACTCCTATTGTTGATTTAACAATTGACACTTTTATTTATGATGTCAGTGATCACCTGAGGCTCTTGTCATTAGCTGCCAAGGCTATGGAAGCCTTTTGAGTCCACAAACTCTGTTACTATGTAGACAGGGCCATAAGAAAAGTGGAAAGTTCTCTCTAGCCTTCTGAAAAAGGTACCTCCTTTGATGTCCTCTTCTTTCCACTGGGGTCTCACTCACAGAGATCATTTATGTAGATTTTCTTTTTTTCTACAGTGTCTTGGATTTCCATGCCTAAAATGCCCTCATGGGATTTTTAGCTAGATGCTGATGTCATTGTGCTGTTTAGGGCATTTGTCATTCTATGAGTCTGCTGTGTGGCCTGCTTTCCATGTTGGATCATTCTCTCCTTTTTAATTCTATCTATTGTTATTAGTAGACACTTGATCTTGTTTATGTGATCCCTTTGAGCCTATCTATATGAACAGTTACACATTTGTGTTTTAAGGATTTATTTTTCTATTTAAAAGTCAGTTACGCACAGAGAAGCAGAGAGAGAGAGAGAGGGAGGTCTTCTATCCAATGGTTCACTCCCTAGTTGGCTGCAACAGCTAGAGCTCTGCTGACCCAGAGCCAGGAGCTTCTTCCAGGTCCCCCACATAGGTGCAGGGGCCCAAAGACTTGGGCCATCTTCTACTGCTTTTCCAGGGCATAACAGAACTAGATTGGAAGTGGAGCAATCGGGATTCAAACCGGTGCCCATATGGGATGCCAGCACTGGAGGTGGGACTTGAAGTGGTGCCCTTGTGGAATTCCAACACTGCAGAAGGGTGGCTTTACCCTCTAAGCCATGGCCCCAGCCCCTTCTATATGTATTGTTTTCATCATTCAGCTTTTGAACTCTTTGTATCCCTGACCTGTTTTTTTTTTGGGGGGGGCACTGCTGTGTTAAACCAAGATAAACTGCAGCTTACAGCACTGGCATCCCATACAGGCCCAGGTTCAAGTCCCAGCTGCTCCATTTCCAATCCAGCTCCTGGCTAATGTGCCTGGAAAAGCAGCAGAAGATGACCCAAGTACTTGGACACCTGCACCCACATATGAGACCCAGAATAAGCCTGTGCTTCCTGGCTTTGGATTGGCACAGCTCTGTCTGTTGTGGCCATCTGGAGAGTGAACCAGTGGATGGAAGATCTATATCTCTTCTCTCTAACTCTGCCTTTCAATTTAACAAATCTTCAAGAATCATTTTTGTCCTACTGTGAAATCATTAAACATTTCTCTTTATATTAATACACATTGTATTGTTCCTAGCTTTTTTAGTGTAGCCTGGTAATCTTTGCCTTTTCTTTTTTTTTTGACAAGCAGTGTGGATAGTGAGAGAGGGAGAGACAGAGAGAAAGGTCTTCCTTTTTGCCGTTGGTTCACCCTCCAGTGGCCACTGCGGCCAGCACATCTCTCTGATCCGAAGCCAGGAGCCAGGTGCTTCTCCTGGTCTCCCATGCGGGTGCAGGGCCCAAGGACTTGGGCCATCCTCCACTGCCCTCCCGGGCCATAGCAGAGAGCTGGCCTGGAAGAGGGGCAATCGGGACAGAATCCGGCGCCCCAACCAGGACTAGAAGCTGGTGTGCCGGCTCCGCAAGGCGGAGGATTAGCCTGTCAAGCCATGGCGCCAGCCAATCTGCCTTTTTAAACTATTCAACTGAGAAATAGCTATAGATACCTGTGGGATACAACGCAATCATTTGATGAGTGTTAATTCTGGAATTGTCTAATCAGAATAACTCATTCATCACCTCCTATACTGTATGGTGAGTACTTTCAAAAGCCTCTCTTAACAAGCTGAAATATGAAATACAGCATTGTAGTTTCCATGCTTTGCAGTACAGCTGTAGACTCATTTCTCCTGTCTAGTGGAAACTTTGTGCCCCATGACCAATGTATCTCCTTTGTCCTTAACCCACCATTTCTCCCCTCACTCGTTGGTAACCACAATTCTCTACTGACATGCATTTCACAGGTGTACTCTGGCAAGCCCAAAATTGGGGACAGGGAGGTCGGGGCTTAGTCTCCACCCTTGGCACAGGCAAGCACCCACCGGGCCCACTGGAGTGGTGGTGCTCTGCTATCCATGTCCCTCCCCCAGCTGTGATCATGTGCCTAGGACAGCTGCTATTCTCCTATTGGAGCTCCCTCCCACAGCCATGGCTGGGCACCCAGCTGTGGCCCAGGCAAGCCATGGCAGGGTGGTTATGGATCATGGATGGATGGGAGTGATGGGTGAGGGTGTGTAGTGCAGGAAGATGAAGATGGTTAGGAATCATGGGAAGCAAGCCCTTAACCATGTTACCATTTTTCCTTGTAATAAATTTTGGGAAATCATTAAAATCCCCTAAATGTCCCACCACTCTGGTAGGTAGATTTGTAACTTCTACAGACTGCCACTATTTCTAAGGTATGCTAACTAGATACAATGTTGGGAGTTCTCTCACCTCATCTTAACTCTCACATTATGCTATCCATAGCACCCATGCTGAGTTAGGTCTTGGAATTCTTGGTAATAAAGAAGCAATAGGACTCAGAATACGGACTCAAAAATCTAGAAAAGTGAAATATTTAAAAATATGAACACTGCCAACCAAGGCTGCCTGATCACTCTGCAAAAGCCCACAACAGCCAGGGTGCTATCTATGAAAGCCAGGATGCAGGGACTCCATGTGGGTTTCCATGCAGATGGCAAAAATCCAAGTTTTTGCACCATGACCTGTTGACTCAAAAGAACACTTGTGGTGCCGGTGCTGTTGGTGTCATGAGTAAAGTCACCACCTGCATTGCCAGCAATCCATATGGGCATCAGATTGAGTTCTGGCTGCCCGCTTCCAATCTAGCTCTCTGTTATGGCCTGAGAAAGTAGAAGATGGCCCATGGCCTTGGGCCCTTGTGCCTGTGTGGGTGGGAGACCTGGAAGAAGCCCCTGGCTCCTGGTTTTGGATCAGTGTAGCTCTAGCCATTGCAGCCACCTGGGGAGTGAACCAGCAAATGGAAGACCTCTCTCTCTGTCTCTGTGTCTCTGTAACTATGCATTTCAAATAAATAACTAAAACTTTAAAAAATAACTTAAAAAAATACTTGAAGTAAGTTGGTTTGGAGGTCTGAAATAGCCAGGACACACCAAGCACTCTGATATACATGTGGTGTGTCCAGAGAAGTAGCTTAACCTAGTGTATCATGATGCCTACGCTTCCAATGTCTGGTTTGTGCAGCCTGTGACCTAGGCCCCATGTGCCCAACAGGCAAGTCTTAGGATGCTCCACATGATTACTGTACAAGAGGGCAAACTCCCAAAGGCAAAATACTTTTCAAATTATGTTGGTATCATATTGACTGTTGTCTCATGGGCTAGAACAAAAGTGAACTGGAAAATGTCAGGGGTCCCTGTGGAGAAGAATTCTATCAAGGTTTGTATACAGAGAGGAGTGTCATTGAACAGTTAAAGAAAGCTGTAATAGATATATTATGTCGATTTTTCCTATACATATAATTGTGGCCAAAAACTAACTTTGAGCTGTATACTTTAATGGAATTTTAGATACATAAAAACGAGAGATGCTGCAAGGAAAACAGTTAGTATTGCCTGAGTAATTTTCTGTGTAATATAGATACTAATGAAAACAGGTTTCTTTTTGGTGTACTGCTAATTAATTGGACAATCCTGATGAATAGTATAAATTATTTAGGCAGTGACTTTTTTATGATTTATTTATTTATTTATTTCAAAGGCTGTTACAGAGAGGCAGAGGCAGAAAGAGAGATGGTTTTACATCTGCTGATCACTCCCCAAATGGCCTCATTGGCTGAGGCTGGGCCAATCTGAAGCCAGGAGCCTGGAGATTTTTTCCAAATCTCCCATGTTGGTGCAAGGGACCCAAGGACTTGGGTCTTCTCTCCCCTCTCCTCCTCTTCCCTCCCCTCCCCTCATTTGACAGGTAGGGTGTGGGGGAAGCTGAATCCGGAAAGGCCTAGAGGAACTTCCTGAGCCTGCCTCAAATTTGAAAACCTGTCTTTAAGTTTCAATTCCCTGGTAGCAAACACCCCAGCCCCAGGGTGCTTCTCCCTAAGGATCATTAAGGTGGTACAATAGGAGTTGCTAAGGCCCTTTTGCATCACAACACCCCACCCCTTGCCCACATGCCCTCATCCACTCTGTACCATCCAACCTGTACCTCAGCTATATACACCACCTCTCTTTTTTTTGACAGGCAGAGTGGGTAGTGAGAGAGAGAGAGAGAGAGACAGACAGAGAGAAAGGTCTTCCTTTTTTGCCGTTGGTTCACCCTCCAGTGGCCACTGCGGCCAGCACATCTCTCTGATCTGAAGCCAGGAGCCAGGTACTTCTCCTGGTCTCCCATGCGGGTGCAGGGCCCAAGGACTTGGGCCATCCTCCACTGCCCTCCCGGGCCATAGCAGAGAGCTGGCCTGGAAGAGGGGCAACCGGGAATAGAAGCTGGTGTGCTGGCGCCGCAAGGCGGAGGATTAGCCTGGTAAGCCACGGCGCCTGCCTATACAACCTCTCTTTTACAATAAAGTGAGACCCTGCTTCGACTGGGCTCCACACCGCGCCTGATTGTCCCCTGGGTTTGGGGAAGGCTGAGTGGCAGGTGGCGCACTTTCCCCTCCTCGGTTAAGGCAAGCCGTGGGCAGCCTGCCTAATTCTCCGGCAGTGGCGAGGAACAGTCACCACAGAAGGGTTATAGACCGTGAGAGAGAGAGACAAAGAGAAAGGTCTTCCTTCCATTGGTTCACCCTGCAAATGGCCACCATAGCTGGAGCTGCGCCAACCTGAAGACAGGAGCCAGGTGACCCTTTCTGGTCTCCCACATGGGTGCAGGAGCCCAAGCACCGGGGCCATTCTCCACTGCCCTCCCGGGCCATAGCAGAGAGCTGTACTGGAAGAGAAGCAACTGGGACTAGAACCAGTGCCCATGTGGGATGCCAGTCCTGCAGGTGGAAGATTAACCCAGTGTGCCACAGTGCTGGTCCCAGGACTTGGGTTTTCATCCACTGCTTTCCCAGTCCATAGCAGAGAGCTAGATCAGAAGTGGAGCAGGTAGGACTCAATTTGGTGTCCATGTGAGACGCCCACACTGCAGCAGGAAGCTTTACTCACTACCCCACAGTGATGGCCCTGGCACTGATTATTTTTTTTTACAGAATTGGTAACAAATGAATATTTTAATTAGCCTAACAATAGTTTCTGTTTAACCTGAGGGATTGGTAGAGTTGTGTGTGCTCTTTCAGGGCCTTGCTGCTCTTCCCATGTGTAAAGCCTATATTCCCCCATAGGGCGGGTACTTTATTTCTGTTGCCCAGCTAATATGCCCATTTGTCTCTATGCCTTTCCTTCATGATCTTGCTAGCACAATGGAATCTAGGGAGAATCTAGACTATTTGTCTCACCACTCTCTCTGAATAATTTCTCTTGCAGATAAGATCCTGGAGAAATCTTCATGTACCCAAGACTAACAAAAAAGAATATGTTGCCAGTAAGTTGTTTATTCCTCAGCTTCTTTCACATTGTATTTATTTTTGACAGGCAGAGTTAGAAACAGGCAGAGAGAGAGAGAAAGGTTTTTCTTCCATTGGTTTACCCCCCCCCCCCAAATGGTCGCTACGGCTGGCACGCTGTGCCAATCCGAAACCAGGAGCCAGATACTTCCTGCTGGTCTCCCATACATGTGCGGGGCCCAAGGACTTGGGCCATCCTCCACTGCCTTCCCAGGCCACAGCAGAGAGCTGGACTGAAAGAGGAGCAAGCGGGACAGAATCTGGCACCCCAACCGGGACTAGAACCCAGGGTACCAGCACCGCAGGCAGAGGATTACCCTAGTGAGCTGCGGTTCCGGCCTACATTGTATTTTAAGATGTTTATAAGATTTAGTTAGGTTGGAAAAGCATAAAGAAATATAATTCAGAATCAGGACAAATTGAGCATGGCTGCAAGATTTAAAGCCATCTGTGCTGAATGCACATTGGTTTCAATTTTTGTTATTGTCATAGCTTCAAGATGTTTTACATGGTTCTAGTGGAAACTTACAGAAGAATCGAAGAGCTGGCGCCGTGGTACAGCAGGTTAAGGCACTGGCCTGAAGCGCCGGTATCCCATATGGGCACTAATTCTACTCCTGGATGTTCCTCTTCCAATCCAGCTCTCAGCTATAGCCTAGGATAGCAGTAGAAGATGGAAGCTGAGGGGGACCGCCGGCTCCAAAACCCAAAACGCGCTGCGGCCTCCAGGGAGGGACACAGGGGACACAAGTGGCTGTGTGGCTTGCAGTGCCCGACCAGAGGGAGGAAGGGAGGGAGGGAAGGAGGAAGGGAGGCTGGCTGCTGAGGCGCAGCCGCCACCAGCCCTTCGGGGAACTGGCAGCGGAGGCTTGGGAAGTGGGGGCTGCCCACTCAGACATCCCGTTCCCTGGGGCGGCAGCGGGGCTGCAGAGTTGGGCGCGCCCGCGGGTCTTGGGGGATTCTTGCCTGTGTGCAGGGCTTCTACGCACAAGGTGGCACCTCATCCCGGCCCAAGGGTGGTGGCAGGAACCCAGGTGGCGCTCGGGGACTCAGCAGGGCCTGCCCCCGGGGCCTGCCCGCAACACCTGATTGCCCGCGGGCGTGTCCGTCCACCCTCAAAAAGTTCTGCTGGGACAGCCCTGACCGAGCTCCGAGCTCCTCGCCCTTGGACCGCCCCAGTGGGCTTCAGGAGTGGGTGTGCGGCAGCAGCAGCCCTCCCCAGTCAACCACCTTGCGTCGGCCCCACCCAACAAGCCCCTAGGGCGGGCGGGGCTTCCCGGGGGGCCTATTTGCAACGCCGGGAAGCGCGGGGCAGTTCGTGTGTGCGGCCCGGGGACACCCGCAGGTGTGTGTGCTCCCCCCGTGGCCGGCCGAGGCGGCTAGCCAGCACCTGGGGGCTGTTGGCAGCGCCCCTGGGCAGCCTCCTAGAGCCAGGGGTCTGGCAGGCTCCGGGGGCAAATGGACTACGGAAGCCGAGAGGGGCCCGTCCGCGCCAAAACCCAAAACGCGCTGCGGCCTCCAGGGAGGGACACAGGGGACACAAGTGGCTGTGTGGCGTGCAGTGCCCGACCAGAGGGAGGGAGGTTGGCTGGCTGCTGAGGCGCAGCAGGTGTCAGCCCTTCGGGAAGTGCCCGTGGATGCTTCGGGAATGGGGCCTGCCAACTCAGAACCCCCGTTCCCTGTGGCTGCAGCCGGCCAGGGGGCTCCAGGGGCTCCAGGGTCGGGTGCGCCGCGGGCCTGGGGGGCTTCTTGCCTGTGTGCAGGGCTTCTACGCACAAGGTGGCACCTCATCCCGGCCCAAGGGTGGTGGCAGGAACCCAGGTGGCGCTCGGGGACTCAGCAGGGCCTGCCCCCGGGGCCTGCCCGCAACACCTGATTGCCCGCGGGCGTGTCCGTCCACCCTCAAAAAGTTCTGCTGGGACAGCCCTGACCGAGCTCCGAGCTCCTCGCCCTTGGACCGCCCCAGTGGGCTTCAGGAGTGGGTGTGTGGCAGCAGCAGCCCTCCCCAGTCAACCACCTTGCGTCGGCCCCACCCGACAAGCCCCTAGGGCGGGCGGGGCTTCCCGGGGGGCCTATTTGCAACGCCGGGAAGCGCGGGGCAGTTCGTGTGTGCGGCCCGGGGACACGCGCAGGTGTGTGTGCTCCCCCCGTGGCCGGCCGAGGCGGCTAGCCAGCACCTGGGGGCTGTTGGCAGCGCCCCTGGGCAGCCTCCTAGAGCCAGGGGTCTGGCAGGCTCCGGGGGCAAATGGACTACGGAAGCCGAGAGGGGCCCGTCCGCGCCAAAACCCAAAACGCGCTGCGGCCTCCAGGGAGGGACACAGGGGACACAAGTGGCTGTGTGGCGTGCAGTGCCCGACCAGAGGGAGGGAGGTTGGCTGGCTGCTGAGGCGCAGCAGGTGTCAGCCCTTCGGGAAGTGCCCCTGGATGCTTCGGGAATGGGGCCTGCCAACTCAGAACCCCCGTTCCCTGTGGCTGCATCCGGCCAGGGGGCTCCAGGGTCGGGTGCGCCGCGGGCCTGGGGGGCTTCTTGCCTGTGTGCAGGGCTTCTACGCACAAGGTGGCACCTCTTCCCTGCCCAAGGGTGGTGGCAGGAACCCAGGTGGCGCTCGGGGACTCAGCAGGGCCTGCCCCCAGGGCCTGCCCGCAACACCTGATTGCCCGCGGGCGTGTCCGTCCACCCTCAAAAAGTTCTGCTGGGACAGCCCTGACCGAGCTCCGAGCTCCTCGCCCTTGGACCGCCCCAGTGGGCTTCAGGAGTGGGTGTGTGGCAGCAGCAGCCCTCCCCAGTCAACCACCTTGCGTCGGCCCCACCCGACAAGCCCCTAGGGCGGGCGGGGCTTCCCGGGGGGCCTATTTGCAACGCCGGGAAGCGCGGGGCAGTTCGTGTGTGCGGCCCGGGGACACCCGCAGGTGTGTGTGCTCCCCCCGTGGCCGGCCGAGGCGGCTAGCCAGCACCTGGGGGCTGTTGGCAGCGCCCCTGGGCAGCCTCCTAGAGCCAGGGGTCTGGCAGGCTCCGGGGGCAAATGGACTACGGAAGCCGAGAGGGGCCCGTCCGCGCCAAAACCCAAAACGCGCTGCGGCCTCCAGGGAGGGACACAGGGGACACAAGTGGCTGTGTGGCGTGCAGTGCCCGACCAGAGGGAGGGAGGTTGGCTGGATGCTGAGGCGCAGCAGGTGTCAGCCCTTCGGGAAGTGCCCGTGGATGCTTCGGGAATGGGGCCTGCCAACTCAGAACCCCCGTTCCCTGTGGCTGCATCCGGCCAGGGGGCTCCAGGGTCGGGTGCGCCGCGGGCCTGGGGGGCTTCTTGCCTGTGTGCAGGGCTTCTATGCACAAGTGGCACCTCATCCCGGCCCAAGGGTGGTGGCAGGAACCCAGGTGGCGCTCGGGGACTCAGCAGGGCCTGCCCCCGGGGCCTGCCCGCAACACCTGATTGCCCGCGGGCGTGTCCGTCCACCCTCAAAAAGTTCTGCTGGGACAGCCCTGACCGAGCTCCGAGCTCCTCGCCCTTGGACCGCCCCAGTGGGCTTCAGGAGTGGGTGTGTGCCAGCAGCAGCCCTCCCCAGTCAACCACCTTGCGTCGGCCCCACCCGACAAGCCCCTAGGGCGTGCGGGGCTTCCCGGTGGGCCTATTTGCAACGCCGAGAAGTGCGGGGCAGTTCGTGTGTGCGGCCCGGGGACACCCGCAGGTGTGTGTGCTCCCCCCGTGGCCGGCCGAGGCGGCTAGCCAGCACCTGGGGGCTGTTGGCAGCGCCCCTGGGCAGCCTCCTAGAGCCAGGGGTCTGGCAGGCTCCGGGGGCAAATGGACTACGGAAGCCGAGAGGGGCCCGTCCGCGCCAAAACCCAAAACGCGCTGCGGCCTCCAGGGAGGGACACAGGGGACACAAGTGGCTGTGTGGCGTGCAGTGCCCGACCAGAGGGAGGGAGGTTGGCTGGCTGCTGAGGCGCAGCAGGTGTCAGCCCTTCGGGAAGTGCCCGTGGATGCTTCGGGAATGGGGCCTGCCAACTCAGAACCCCCGTTCCCTGTGGCTGCATCCGGCCAGGGGGCTCCAGGGTCGGGTGCGCCGCGGGCCTGGGGGGCTTCTTGCCTGTGTGCAGGGCTTCTACGCACAAGGTGGCACCTCATCCCGGCCCAAGGGTGGTGGCAGGAACCCAGGTGGCGCTCGGGGACTCAGCAGGGCCTGCCCCCGGGGCCTGCCCGCAACACCTGATTGCCCGCGGGCGTGTCCGTCCACCCTCAAAAAGTTCTGCTGGGACAGCCCTGACCGAGCTCCGAGCTCCTCGCCCTTGGACCGCCCCAGTGGGCTTCAGGAGTGGGTGTGTGGCAGCAGCAGCCCTCCCCAGTCAACCACCTTGCGTCGGCCCCACCCGACAAGCCCCTAGGTCGTGCCGGGCTTCCCGGGGGGCCTATTTGCAACGCCGGGAAGCGCGGGGCAGTTCGTGTGTGCGGCCCGGGGACACCCGCAGGTGTGTGTGCTCCCCCCGTGGCCGGCCGAGGCGGCTAGCCAGCACCTGGGGGCTGTTGGCAGCGCCCCTGGGTAGCCTCCCAGAGCCAGGGGTCTGGCAGGCTCCGGGGCAAATGGACTACGGAAGCCGAGAGGGGCCCGTCCGCGCCAAAACCCAAAACGCGCTGCGGCCTCCAGGGAGGGACACAGGGGACACAAGTGGCTGTGTGGCGTGCAGTGCCTGACCAGAGGGAGGGAGGTTGGCTGGCTGCTGAGGCGCAGCAGGTGTCAGCCCTTCGGGAAGTGCCCGTGGATGCTTCGGGAATGGGGCCTGCCAACTCAGAACCCCCGTTCCCTGTGGCTGCATCCGGCCAGGGGGCTCCAGGTTCGGGTGCGCCGCGGGCCTGGGGGGCTTCTTGCCTGTGTGCAGGGCTTCTACGCACAAGGTGGCACCTCATCCCGGCCCAAGGGTGGTGGCAGGAACCCAGGTGGCGCTCGGGGACTCAGCAGGGCCTGCCCCCGGGGCCTGCCTGCAACACCTGATTGCCCGCGGGCGTGTCCGTCCACCCTCAAAAAGTTCTGCTGGGACAGCCCTGACCGAGCTCCGAGCTCCTCGCCCTTGGACCGCCCCAGTGGGCTTCAGGAGTGGGTGTGTGGCAGCAGCAGCCCTCCCCAGTCAACCACCTTGCGTCGGCCCCACCCGACAAGCCCCTAGGGTGGGCGGGGCTTCCCGGGGGGCCTATTTGCAACGCCGGGAAGCGCGGGGCAGTTCGTGTGTGCGGCCCGGGGACACGCGCAGGTGTGTGTGCTCCCCCCGTGGCCGGCCGAGGCGGCTAGCCAGCACCTGGGGGCTGTTGGCAGCGCCCCTGGGCAGCCTCCTAGAGCCAGGGGTCTGGCAGGCTCCGGGGGCAAATGGACTACGGAAGCCGAGAGGGGCCCGTCCGCGCCAAAACCCAAAACGCGCTGCGGCCTCCAGGGAGGGACACAGGGGACACAAGTGGCTGTGTGGCGTGCAGTGCCCGACCAGAGGGAGGGAGGTTGGCTGGCTGCTGAGGCGCAGCAGGTGTCAGCCCTTCGGGAAGTGCCCGTGGATGCTTCGGGAATGGGGCCTGCCAACTCAGAACCCCCGTTCCCTGTGGCTGCAGCCGGCCAGGGGGCTCCAGGGTCGGGTGCGCCGCGGGCCTGGGGGGCTTCTTGCCTGTGTGCAGGGCTTCTACGCACAAGGTGGCACCTCATCCCGGCCCAAGGGTGGTGGCAGGAACCCAGGTGGCGCTCGGGGACTCAGCAGGGCCTGCCCCCGGGGCCTGCCCGCAACACCTGATTGCCCGCGGGCGTGTCCGTCCACCCTCAAAAAGTTCTGCTGGGACAGCCCTGACCGAGCTCCGAGCTTCTCGCCCTTGGACCGCCCCAGTGGGCTTCAGGAGTGGGTGTGTGGCAGCAGCAGCCCTCCCCAGTCAACCACCTTGCGTCGGCCCCACCCGACAAGCCCCTAGGGCGGGCGGGGCTTCCCGGGGGGCCTATTTGCAACGCCGGGAAGCGCGGGGCAGTTCGTGTGTGCGGCCCGGGGACACCCGCAGGTGTGTGTGCTCCCCCCGTGGCCGGCCGAGGCGGCTAGCCAGCACCTGGGGGCTGTTGGCAGCGCCCCTGGGCAGCCTCCTAGAGCCAGGGGTCTGGCAGGCTCCGGGGGCAAATGGACTACGGAAGCCGAGAGGGGCCCGTCCGCGCCAAAACCCAAAACGCGCTGCGGCCTCCAGGGAGGGACACAGGGGACACAAGTGGCTGTGTGGCGTGCAGTGCCCGACCAGAGGGAGGGAGGTTGGCTGGCTGCTGAGGCGCAGCAGGTGTCAGCCCTTCGGGAAGTGCCCGTGGATGCTTCGGGAATGGGGCCTGCCAACTCAGAACCCCCGTTCCCTGTGGCTGCATCCGGCCAGGGGGCTCCAGGGTCGGGTGCGCCGCGGGCCTGGGGGGCTTCTTGCCTGTGTGCAGGGCTTCTACGCACAAGGTGGCACCTCATCCCGGCCCAAGGGTGGTGGCAGGAACCCAGGTGGCGCTCGGGGACTCAGCAGGGCCTGCCCCCGGGGCCTGCCCGCAACACCTGATTGCCCGCGGGCGTGTCCGTCCACCCTCAAAAAGTTCTGCTGGGACAGCCCTGACCGAGCTCCGAGCTCCTCGCCCTTGGACCGCCCCAGTGGGCTTCAGGAGTGGGTGTGTGGCAGCAGCAGCCCTCCCCAGTCAACCACCTTGCGTCGGCCCCACCCGACAAGCCCCTAGGTCGTGCCGGGCTTCCCGGGGGGCCTATTTGCAACGCCGGGAAGCGCGGGGCAGTTCGTGTGTGCGGCCCGGGGACACCCGCAGGTGTGTGTGCTCCCCCCGTGGCCGGCCGAGGCGGCTAGCCAGCACCTGGGGGCTGTTGGCAGCGCCCCTGGGCAGCCTCCCAGAGCCAGGGGTCTGGCAGGCTCCGGGGCAAATGGACTACGGAAGCCGAGAGGGGCCCGTCCGCGCCAAAACCCAAAACGCGCTGCGGCCTCCAGGGAGGGACACAGGGGACACAAGTGGCTGTGTGGCGTGCAGTGCCCGACCAGAGGGAGGGAGGTTGGCTGGCTGCTGAGGCGCAGCAGGTGTCAGCCCTTCGGGAAGTGCCCCTGGATGCTTCGGGAATGGGGCCTGCCAACTCAGAACCCCCGTTCCCTGTGGCTGCATCCGGCCAGGGGGCTCCAGGGTCGGGTGCGCCGCGGGCCTGGGGGGCTTCTTGCCTGTGTGCAGGGCTTCTACGCACAAGGTGGCACCTCTTCCCGGCCCAAGGGTGGTGGCAGGAACCCAGGTGGCGCTCGGGGACTCAGCAGGGCCTGCCCCCAGGGCCTGCCCGCAACACCTGATTGCCCGCGGGCGTGTCCGTCCACCCTCAAAAAGTTCTGCTGGGACAGCCCTGACCGAGCTCCGAGCTCCTCGCCCTTGGACTGCCCCAGTGGGCTTCAGGAGTGGGTGTGTGGCAGCAGCAGCCCTCCCCAGTCAACCACCTTGCGTCGGCCCCACCCGACAAGCCCCTAGGGCGGGCGGGGCTTCCCGGGGGGCCTATTTGCAACGCCGGGAAGCGCGGGGCAGTTCGTGTGTGCGGCCCGGGGACACCCGCAGGTGTGTGTGCTCCCCCCGTGGCCGGCCGAGGCGGCTAGCCAGCACCTGGGGGCTGTTGGCAGCGCCCCTGGGCAGCCTCCTAGAGCCAGGGGTCTGGCAGGCTCCGGGGGCAAATGGACTACGGAAGCCGAGAGGGGCCCGTCCGCGCCAAAACCCAAAACGCGCTGCGGCCTCCAGGGAGGGACACAGGGGACACAAGTGGCTGTGTGGCGTGCAGTGCCCGACCAGAGGGAGGGAGGTTGGCTGGCTGCTGAGGCGCAGCAGGTGTCAGCCCTTCGGGAAGTGCCCGTGGATGCTTCGGGAATGGGGCCTGCCAACTCAGAACCCCCGTTCCCTGTGGCTGCATCCGGCCAGGGGGCTCCAGGGGCTCCAGGGTCGGGTGCGCCGCGGGCCTGGGGGGCTTCTTGCCTGTGTGCAGGGCTTCTACGCACAAGGTGGCACCTCATCCCGGCCCAAGGGTGGTGGCAGGAACCCAGGTGGCGCTCGGGGACTCAGCAGGGCCTGCCCCCGGGGCCTGCCCGCAACACCTGATTGCCCGCGGGCGTGTCCGTCCACCCTCAAAAAGTTCTGCTGGGACAGCCCTGACCGAGCTCCGAGCTCCTCGCCCTTGGACCGCCCCAGTGGGTTCAGGAGTGGGTGTGTGGCAGCAGCAGCCCTCCCCAGTCAACCACCTTGCGTCGGCCCCACCCGACAAGCCCCTAGGTCGTGCCGGGCTTCCCGGGGGGCCTATTTGCAACGCCGGGAAGCGCGGGGCAGTTCGTGTGTGCGGCCCGGGGACACCCGCAGGTGTGTGTGCTCCCCCCGTGGCCGGCCGAGGCGGCTAGCCAGCACCTGGGGGCTGTTGGCAGTGCCCCTGGGCAGCCTCCCAGAGCCAGGGGTCTGGCAGGCTCCGGGGCAAATGGACTACGGAAGCCGAGAGGGGCCCGTCCGCGCCAAAACCCAAAACGCGCTGCGGCCTCCAGGGAGGGACACAGGGGACACAAGTGGCTGTGTGGCGTGCAGTGCCTGACCAGAGGGAGGGAGGTTGGCTGGCTGCTGAGGCGCAGCAGGTGTCAGCCCTTCGGGAAGTGCCCGTGGATGCTTCGGGAATGGGGCCTGCCAACTCAGAACCCCCGTTCCCTGTGGCTGCATCCGGCCAGGGGGCTCCAGGGTCGGGTGCGCCGCGGGCCTGGGGGGCTTCTTGCCTGTGTGCAGGGCTTCTACGCACAAGGTGGCACCTCATCCCGGCCCAAGGGTGGTGGCAGGAACCCAGGTGGCGCTCGGGGACTCAGCAGGGCCTGCCCCCGGGGCCTGCCCGCAACACCTGATTGCCCGCGGGCGTGTCCGTCCACCCTCAAAAAGTTCTGCTGGGACAGCCCTGACCGAGCTCCGAGCTCCTCGCCCTTGGACCGCCCCAGTGGGCTTCAGGAGTGGGTGTGTGGCAGCAGCAGCCCTCCCCAGTCAACCACCTTGCGTCGGCCCCACCCGACAAGCCCCTAGGGCGGGCGGGGCTTCCCGGGGGGCCTATTTGCAACGCCGGGAAGCGCGGGGCAGTTCGTGTGTGCGGCCCGGGGACACGCGCAGGTGTGTGTGCTCCCCCCGTGGCCGGCCGAGGCGGCTAGCCAGCACCTGGGGGCTGTTGGCAGCGCCCCTGGGCAGCCTCCTAGAGCCAGGGGTCTGGCAGGCTCCGGGGGCAAATGGACTACGGAAGCCGAGAGGGGCCCGTCCGCGCCAAAACCCAAAACGCGCTGCGGCCTCCAGGGAGGGACACAGGGGACACAAGTGGCTGTGTGGCGTGCAGTGCCCGACCAGAGGGAGGGAGGTTGGCTGGCTGCTGAGGCGCAGCAGGTGTCAGCCCTTCGGGAAGTGCCCGTGGATGCTTCGGGAATGGGGCCTGCCAACTCAGAACCCCCGTTCCCTGTGGCTGCAGCCGGCCAGGGGGCTAGGGGCTCCAGGGTCGGGTGCGCCGCGGGCCTGGGGGGCTTCTTGCCTGTGTGCAGGGCTTCTACGCACAAGGTGGCACCTCATCCCGGCCCAAGGGTGGTGGCAGGAACCCAGGTGGCGCTCGGGGACTCAGCAGGGCCTGCCCCCGGGGCCTGCCCGCAACACCTGATTGCCCGCGGGCGTGTCCGTCCACCCTCAAAAAGTTCTGCTGGGACAGCCCTGACCGAGCTCCGAGCTCCTCGCCCTTGGACCGCCCCAGTGGGCTTCAGGAGTGGGTGTGTGGCAGCAGCAGCCCTCCCCAGTCAACCACCTTGCGTCGGCCCCACCCGACAAGCCCCTAGGTCGTGCCGGGCTTCCCGGGGGGCCTATTTGCAACGCCGGGAAGCGCGGGGCAGTTCGTGTGTGCGGCCCGGGGACACCCGCAGGTGTGTGTGCTCCCCCCGTGGCCGGCCGAGGCGGCTAGCCAGCACCTGGGGGCTGTTGGCAGCGCCCCTGGGCAGCCTCCCAGAGCCAGGGGTCTGGCAGGCTCCGGGGCAAATGGACTACGGAAGCCGAGAGGGGCCCGTCCGCGCCAAAACCCAAAACGCGCTGCGGCCTCCAGGGAGGGACACAGGGGACACAAGTGGCTGTGTGGCGTGCAGTGCCTGACCAGAGGGAGGGAGGTTGGCTGGCTGCTGAGGCGCAGCAGGTGTCAGCCCTTCGGGAAGTGCCCGTGGATGCTTCGGGAATGGGGCCTGCCAACTCAGAACCCCCGTTCCCTGTGGCTGCATCCGGCCAGGGGGCTCCAGGGTCGGGTGCGCCGCGGGCCTGGGGGGCTTCTTGCCTGTGTGCAGGGCTTCTACGCACAAGGTGGCACCTCATCCCGGCCCAAGGGTGGTGGCAGGAACCCAGGTGGCGCTCGGGGACTCAGCAGGGCCTGCCCCCGGGGCCTGCCCGCAACACCTGATTGCCCGCGGGCGTGTCCGTCCACCCTCAAAAAGTTCTGCTGGGACAGCCCTGACCGAGCTCCGAGCTCCTCGCCCTTGGACCGCCCCAGTGGGCTTCAGGAGTGGGTGTGTGGCAGCAGCAGCCCTCCCCAGTCAACCACCTTGCGTCGGCCCCACCCGACAAGCCCCTAGGGCGGGCGGGGCTTCCCGGGGGGCCTATTTGCAACGCCGGGAAGCGCGGGGCAGTTCGTGTGTGCGGCCCGGGGACACGCGCAGGTGTGTGTGCTCCCCCCGTGGCCGGCCGAGGCGGCTAGCCAGCACCTGGGGGCTGTTGGCAGCGCCCCTGGGCAGCCTCCTAGAGCCAGGGGTCTGGCAGGCTCCGGGGGCAAATGGACTACGGAAGCCGAGAGGGGCCCGTCCGCGCCAAAACCCAAAACGCGCTGCGGCCTCCAGGGAGGGACACAGGGGACACAAGTGGCTGTGTGGCGTGCAGTGCCCGACCAGAGGGAGGGAGGTTGGCTGGCTGCTGAGGCGCAGCAGGTGTCAGCCCTTCGGGAAGTGCCCGTGGATGCTTCGGGAATGGGGCCTGCCAACTCAGAACCCCCGTTCCCTGTGGCTGCAGCCGGCCAGGGGGCTAGGGGCTCCAGGGTCGGGTGCGCCGCGGGCCTGGGGGGCTTCTTGCCTGTGTGCAGGGCTTCTACGCACAAGGTGGCACCTCATCCCGGCCCAAGGGTGGTGGCAGGAACCCAGGTGGCGCTCGGGGACTCAGCAGGGCCTGCCCCCGGGGCCTGCCCGCAACACCTGATTGCCCGCGGGCGTGTCCGTCCACCCTCAAAAAGTTCTGCTGGGACAGCCCTGACCGAGCTCCGAGCTCCTCGCCCTTGGACCGCCCCAGTGGGCTTCAGGAGTGGGTGTGTGGCAGCAGCAGCCCTCCCCAGTCAACCACCTTGCGTCGGCCCCACCCGACAAGCCCCTAGGGCGGGCGGGGCTTCCCGGGGGGCCTATTTGCAACGCCGGGAAGCGCGGGGCAGTTCGTGTGTGCGGCCCGGGGACACCCGCAGGTGTGTGTGCTCCCCCCGTGGCCGGCCGAGGCGGCTAGCCAGCACCTGGGGGCTGTTGGCAGCGCCCCTGGGCAGCCTCCTAGAGCCAGGGGTCTGGCAGGCTCCGGGGGCAAATGGACTACGGAAGCCGAGAGGGGCCCGTCCGCGCCAAAACCCAAAACGCGCTGCGGCCTCCAGGGAGGGACACAGGGGACACAAGTGGCTGTGTGGCGTGCAGTGCCCGACCAGAGGGAGGGAGGTTGGCTGGCTGCTGAGGCGCAGCAGGTGTCAGCCCTTCGGGAAGTGCCCGTGGATGCTTCGGGAATGGGGCCTGCCAACTCAGAACCCCCGTTCCCTGTGGCTGCAGCCGGCCAGGGGGCTCCAGGGGCTCCAGGGTCGGGTGCGCCGCGGGCCTGGGGGGCTTCTTGCCTGTGTGCAGGGCTTCTACGCACAAGGTGGCACCTCATCCCGGCCCAAGGGTGGTGGCAGGAACCCAGGTGGCGCTCGGGGACTCAGCAGGGCCTGCCCCCGGGGCCTGCCCGCAACACCTGATTGCCCGCGGGCGTGTCCGTCCACCCTCAAAAAGTTCTGCTGGGACAGCCCTGACCGAGCTCCGAGCTCCTCGCCCTTGGACTGCCCCAGTGGGCTTCAGGAGTGGGTGTGTGGCAGCAGCAGCCCTCCCCAGTCAACCACCTTGCGTCGGCCCCACCCGACAAGCCCCTAGGGCGTGCGGGGCTTCACGGGGGGCCTATTTGCAACGCCGGGAAGCGCGGGGCAGTTCGTGTGTGCGGCCCGGGGACACCCGCAGGTGTGTGTGCTCCCCCCGTGGCCGTCCGCTGCGGCTAGCCAGCACCTGGGGGCTGTTGGCAGCGCCCCTGGGCAGCCTCCTAGAGCCAGGGGTCTGGCAGGCTCCGGGGGCAAATGGACTACGGAAGCCGAGAGGGGCCCGTCCGCGCCAAAACCCAAAACGCGCTGCGGCCTCCAGGGAGGGACACAGGGGACACAAGTGGCTGTGTGGCGTGCAGTGCCCGACCAGAGGGAGGGAGGTTGGCTGGCTGCTGAGGCGCAGCAGGTGTCAGCCCTTCGGGAAGTGCCCGTGGATGCTTCGGGAATGGGGCCTGCCAAGTCAGAACCCCCGTTCCCTGTGGCTGCATCCGGCCAGGGGGCTCCAGGGTCGGGTGCGCCGCGGGCCTGGGGGGCTTCTTGCCTGTGTGCAGGGCTTCTACGCACAAGGTGGCACCTCATCCCGGCCCAAGGGTGGTGGCAGGAACCCAGGTGGCGCTCGGGGACTCAGCAGGGCCTGCCCCCGGGGCCTGCCCGCAACACCTGATTGCCCGCGGGCGTGTCCGTCCACCCTCAAAAAGTTCTGCTGGGACAGCCCTGACCGAGCTCCGAGCTCCTCGCCCTTGGACCGCCCCAGTGGGCTTCAGGAGTGGGTGTGTGGCAGCAGCAGCCCTCCCCAGTCAACCACCTTGCGTCGGCCCCACCCGACAAGCCCCTAGGGCGGGCGGGGCTTCCCGGGGGGCCTATTTGCAACGCCGGGAAGCGCGGGGCAGTTCGTGTGTGCGGCCCGGGGACACGCGCAGGTGTGTGTGCTCCCCCCGTGGCCGGCCGAGGCGGCTAGCCAGCACCTGGGGGCTGTTGGCAGCGCCCCTGGGCAGCCTCCTAGAGCCAGGGGTCTGGCAGGCTCCGGGGGCAAATGGACTACGGAAGCCGAGAGGGGCCCGTCCGCGCCAAAACCCAAAATGCGCTGCGGCCTCCAGGGAGGGACACAGGGGACACAAGTGGCTGTGTGGCGTGCAGTGCCCGACCAGAGGGAGGGAGGTTGGCTGGCTGCTGAGGCGCAGCAGGTGTCAGCCCTTCGGGAAGTGCCCGTGGATGCTTCGGGAATGGGGCCTGCCAACTCAGAACCCCCGTTCCCTGTGGCTGCATCCGGCCAGGGGGCTCCAGGGTCGGGTGCGCCGCGGGCCTGGGGGGCTTCTTGCCTGTGTGCAGGGCTTCTACGCACAAGGTGGCACCTCTTCCCGGCCCAAGGGTGGTGGCAGGAACCCAGGTGGCGCTCGGGGACTCAGCAGGGCCTGCCCCCAGGGCCTGCCCGCAACACCTGATTGCCCGCGGGCGTGTCCGTCCACCCTCAAAAAGTTCTGCTGGGACAGCCCTGACCGAGCTCCGAGCTCCTCGCCCTTGGACCGCCCCAGTGGGCTTCAGGAGTGGGTGTGTGGCAGCAGCAGCCCTCCCCAGTCAACCACCTTGCGTCGGCCCCACCCGACAAGCCCCTAGGGCGGGCGGGGCTTCCCGGGGGGCCTATTTGCAACGCCGGGAAGCGCGGGGCAGTTCGTGTGTGCGGCCCGGGGACACCCGCAGGTGTGTGTGCTCCCCCCGTGGCCGGCCGAGGCGGCTAGCCAGCACCTGGGGGCTGTTGGCAGCGCCCCTGGGCAGCCTCCTAGAGCCAGGGGTCTGGCAGGCTCCGGGGGCAAATGGACTACGGAAGCCGAGAGGGGCCCGTCCGCGCCAAAACCCAAAACGCGCTGCGGCCTCCAGGGAGGGACACAGGGGGACACAAGTGGCTGTGTGGCGTGCAGTGCCCGACCAGAGGGAGGGAGGTTGGCTGGCTGCTGAGGCGCAGCAGGTGTCAGCCCTTCGGGAAGTGCCCGTGGATGCTTCGGGAATGGGGCCTGCCAACTCAGAACCCCCGTTCCCTGTGGCTGCAGCCGGCCAGGGGGCTCCAGGGGCTCCAGGGTCGGGTGCGCCGCGGGGCCTGGGGGGCTTCTTGCCTGTGTGCAGGGCTTCTACGCACAAGGTGGCACCTCATCCCGGCCCAAGGGTGGTGGCAGGAACCCAGGTGGCGCTCGGGGACTCAGCAGGGCCTGCCCCCGGGGCCTGCCCGCAACACCTGATTGCCCGCGGGCGTGTCCGTCCACCCTCAAAAGTTCTGCTGGGACAGCCCTGGACCGAGCTCCGAGCTCCTCGCCCTTGGACCGCCCCAGTGGGCTTCAGGAGTGGGTGTGTGGCAGCAGCAGCCCTCCCCAGTCAACCACCTTGCGTCGGCCCCACCCGACAAGCCCCTAGGGCGGGCGGGGCTTCCCGGGGGGCCTATTTGCAACGCCGGGAAGCGCGGGCAGTTCGTGTGTGCGGCCCGGGGACACCCGCAGGTGTGTGTGCTCCCCCCGTGGCCGTCCGCTGCGGCTAGCCAGCACCTGGGGGCTGTTGGCAGCACCCCTGGGCAGCCTCCTAGAGCCAGGGGTCTGGCAGGCTCCGGGGGCAAATGGACTACGAAGCCGAGAGGGGCCCGTCCGCGCCAAAACCCAAAACGCGCTGCGGCCTCCAGGGAGGGACACAGGGGACACAAGTGGCTGTGTGGCGTGCAGTGCCCGACCAGAGGGAGGGAGGTTGGCTGGCTGCTGAGGCGCAGCAGGTGTCAGCCCTTCGGGAAGTGCCCGTGGATGCTTCGGGAATGGGGCCTGCCAACTCAGAACCCCCGTTCCTGTGGCTGCAGCCGGCCAGGGGGCTCCAGGGTCGGGTGCGCCGCGGGCCTGGGGGGCTTCTTGCCTGTGTGCAGGGCTTCTACGCACAAGGTGGCACCTCATCCCGGCCCAAGGGTGGTGGCAGGAACCCAGGTGGCGCTCGGGGACTCAGCAGGGCCTGCCCCCGGGGCCTGCCCGCAACACCTGATTGCCCGCGGGCGTGTCCGTCCACCCTCAAAAAGTTCTGCTGGGACAGCCCTGACCGAGCTCCGAGCTCCTCGCCCTTGGACCGCCCCAGTGGGCTTCAGGAGTGGGTGTGTGGCAGCAGCAGCCCTCCCCAGTCAACCACCTTGCGTCGGCCCCACCCGACAAGCCCCTAGGGCGGGCGGGGCTTCCCGGGGGTCCTATTTGCAACGCCGGGAAGCGCGGGGCAGTTCGTGTGTGCGGCCCGGGGACACGCGCAGGTGTGTGTGCTCCCCCCGTGGCCGGCCGAGGCGGCTAGCCAGCACCTGGGGCTGTTGGCAGCGCCCTGGGCAGCCTCCTAGAGCCAGGGGTCTGGCAGGCTCCGGGGGCAAATGGACTACGGAAGCCGAGAGGGGCCCGTCCGCGCCAAAACCCAAAACGCGCTGCGGCCTCCAGGGAGGGACACAGGGGACACAAGTGGCTGTGTGGCGTGCAGTGCCCGACCAGAGGGAGGGAGGTTGGCTGGGCTGCTGAGGCGCAGCAGGTGTCAGCCCTTCGGGAAGTGCCCGTGGATGCTTCGGGAATGGGGCCTGCCAACTCAGAACCCCCGTTCCTGTGGCTGCATCCGGCCAGGGGGCTCCAGGGTCGGGTGCGCCGCGGGCCTGGGGGGCTTCTTGCCTGTGTGCAGGGCTTCTACGCACAAGGTGGCACCCTCTTCCCGGCCCAAGGGTGGTGGCAGGAACCCAGGTGGCGCTCGGGGACTCAGCAGGGCCTGCCCCCAGGGCCTGCCCGCAACACCTGATTGCCCGCGGGCGTGTCCGTCCACCCTCAAAAAGTTCTGCTGGGACAGCCCTGACCGAGCTCCGAGCTCCTCGCCCTTGGACCGCCCCAGTGGGCTTCAGGAGTGGGTGTGTGGCAGCAGCAGCCCTCCCCAGTCAACCACCTTGCGTCGGCCCCACCCGACAAGCCCCTAGGGCGGGCGGGGCTTCCCGGGGGGCCTATTTGCAACGCCGGGAAGCGCGGGGCAGTTCGTGTGTGCGGCCCGGGGACACCCGCAGGTGTGTGTGCTCCCCCCGTGGCCGGCCGAGGCGGCTAGCCAGCACCTGGGGGCTGTTGGCAGCGCCCCTGGGCAGCCTCCTAGAGCCAGGGGTCTGGCAGGCTCCGGGGGCAAATGGACTACGGAAGCCGAGAGGGGCCCGTCCGCGCCAAAACCCAAAAACGCGCTGCGGCCTCCAGGGAGGGGACACAGGGGACACAAGTGGCTGTGTGGCGTGCAGTGCCCGACCAGAGGGAGGGAGGTTGGCTGGCTGCTGAGGCGCAGCAGGTGTCAGCCCTTCGGGAAGTGCCCGTGGATGCTTCGGGAATGGGGCCTGCCAACTCAGAACCCCCGTTCCCTGTGGCTGCATCCGGCCAGGGGGCTCCAGGGTCGGGTGCGCCGCGGGCCTGGGGGGCTTCTTGCCTGTGTGCAGGGCTTCTACGCACAAGGTGGCACCTCTTCCCGGCCCAAGGGTGGTGGCAGGAACCCAGGTGGCGCTCGGGGACTCAGCAGGGCCTGCCCCCAGGGCCTGCCCGCAACACCTGATTGCCCGCGGGCGTGTCCGTCCACCCTCAAAAAGTTCTGCTGGGACAGCCCTGACCGAGCTCCGAGCTCCTCGCCCTTGGACTGCCCCAGTGGGCTTCAGGAGTGGGTGTGTGGCAGCAGCAGCCCTCCCCAGTCAACCACCTTGCGTCGGCCCCACCCGACAAGCCCCTAGGGCGGGCGGGGCTTCCCGGGGGGCCTATTTGCAACGCCGGGAAGCGCGGGGCAGTTCGTGTGTGCGGCCCGGGGACACCCGCAGGTGTGTGTGCTCCCCCCGTGGCCGGCCGAGGCGGCTAGCCAGCACCTGGGGGCTGTTGGCAGCGCCCCTGGGCAGCCTCCTAGAGCCAGGGGTCTGGCAGGCTCCGGGGGCAAATGGACTACGGAAGCCGAGAGGGGCCCGTCCGCGCCAAAACCCAAAACGCGCTGCGGCCTCCAGGGAGGGACACAGGGGACACAAGTGGCTGTGTGGCGTGCAGTGCCCGACCAGAGGGAGGGAGGTTGGCTGGCTGCTGAGGCGCAGCAGGTGTCAGCCCTTCGGGAAGTGCCCGTGGATGCTTCGGGAATGGGGCCTGCCAACTCAGAACCCCCGTTCCCTGTGGCTGCAGCCGGCCAGGGGGCTCCAGGGGCTCCAGGGTCGGGTGCGCCGCGGGCCTGGGGGGCTTCTTGCCTGTGTGCAGGGCTTCTACGCACAAGGTGGCACCTCATCCCGGCCCAAGGGTGGTGGCAGGAACCCAGGTGGCGCTCGGGGACTCAGCAGGGCCTGCCCCCGGGGCCTGCCCGCAACACCTGATTGCCCGCGGGCGTGTCCGTCCACCCTCAAAAAGTTCTGCTGGGACAGCCCTGACCGAGCTCCGAGCTCCTCGCCCTTGGACCGCCCCAGTGGGCTTCAGGAGTGGGTGTGTGGCAGCAGCAGCCCTCCCCAGTCAACCACCTTGCGTCGGCCCCACCCGACAAGCCCTAGGGCGGGCGGGGCTTCCCGGGGGGCCTATTTGCAACGCCGGGAAGCGCGGGGCAGTTCGTGTGTGCGGCCCGGGGACACCCGCAGGTGTGTGTGCTCCCCCCCGTGGCCGTCCGCTGCGGCTAGCCAGCACCTGGGGGCTGTTGGCAGCGCCCCTGGGCAGCCTCCTAGAGCCAGGGGTCTGGCAGGCTCCGGGGGCAAATGGACTACGGAAGCCGAGAGGGGGCCCGTCCGCGCCAAAACCCAAAACGCGCTGCGGCCTCCAGGGAGGGACACAGGGGACACAAGTGGCTGTGTGGCGTGCAGTGCCCGACCAGAGGGAGGGAGGTTGGCTGGCTGCTGAGGCGCAGCAGGTGTCAGCCCTTCGGGAAGTGCCCGTGGATGCTTCGGGAATGGGGCCTGCCAACTCAGAACCCCCGTTCCCTGTGGCTGCATCCGGCCAGGGGGCTCCAGGGTCGGGTGCGCCGCGGGCCTGGGGGGCTTCTTGCCTGTGTGCAGGGCTTCTACGCACAAGGTGGCACCTCATCCCGGCCCAAGGGTGGTGGCAGGAACCCAGGTGGCGCTCGGGGACTCAGCAGGGCCTGCCCCCGGGGCCTGCCCGCAACACCTGATTGCCCGCGGGCGTGTCCGTCCACCCTCAAAAAGTTCTGCTGGGACAGCCCTGACCGAGCTCCGAGCTCCTCGCCCTTGGACCGCCCCAGTGGGCTTCAGGAGTGGGTGTGTGGCAGCAGCAGCCCTCCCCAGTCAACCACCTTGCGTCGGCCCCACCCGACAAGCCCCTAGGGCGGGCGGGGCTTCCCGGGGGGCCTATTTGCAACGCCGGGAAGCGCGGGGCAGTTCGTGTGTGCGGCCCGGGGACACGCGCAGGTGTGTGTGCTCCCCCCCGTGGCCGGCCGAGGCGGCTAGCCAGCACCTGGGGGCTGTTGGCAGCGCCCCTGGGCAGCCTCCTAGAGCCAGGGGT
>NW_026909233.1:0-99000 GCF_033115175.1 Lepus europaeus | reverse complement strand
ACATATAGAAGATAAAAATCATGAGTAATAAGTCTAATGTAACGAACTCTAAACATAATTGTTCTTATTATGTTTAATATACACATAATGCACAAATAGACTTAACAATGTATTTTGGGGTTAGTAATATGAATAGAACTATTAAGAATATAGCAAGAATAGTGTCAACGTGGTGAAGAAGAAGTAAAACTTCATAGGAGAAAGATTTCCATATGTAAGTATAATTAAGTTTCTATAAAATAAAGAAGATCAGAGAGAAGGGAACATTTTCCTTTTTTTTCAGATTTATCTATTTAGTTAGTTATTTGAAAGACTGAGTTACAGAGAGAGGCAGTAAGAGAAAGAGAGAGAGAGAGAGAGAGAGAGAGAGAGAGAGAGAGAGAGAGAGAAAAGCCTTCCATTTGCTGGACACAATGGCCAGAGTTAAGCCAATATGAAGACAGAAGCCAGGAGCTTCTTCCAGGTCACCCATATGGGTGCAGGGGCCCAAAAACTTGTATCATCTTTCACGGCTTTCCCTGTCTCATTAGCAAGGAGCTTGTTTAGAGGTGGGGCAGCCGGGACTTGAACCTGTGCCCATATGGGATGCTGACACAGTAGACAGTGGCTTTATCCACTAAACCACAGAGCTGGCCCAAAGAAGGGAATATTTTCAAACTTTATTGGATGATGCCAACATTTCTTTAATGTCAAAATTTGACAAAAATTCATAAGTAAATTTAGATCAACATCTCTTTTGAATATAAATTAAAGAATCTTAAATACAGCTAGCAAATGAAACCTAGCAATAACAATGAGAATTGTACATTACATGGGATTTACATTCAGGTCATGATTTAAAATCTGAAAATGGAATACACCATATAGATATAAAAATGATTTTGAAAAGATCTATGGCTATCTTAATTGATTCACAAAAGTATTTATCAAAATTTAATATCCTTCATAATAAAAATGTTGTATTCATGACAAATAAAAAGGGGCTTCCTCAATCTGATGAGGGATACCAAAAACAAAACAAAGCAAAACAGAAACAACAACCCCCTCCCCTCAAGCCAATATTAAGTTTCCATGCTGAAACACTGAGTAGTTATCTTGTATAGTCTGAAATTTGACAAGGATATTTGCCCTCACTACCTTTATTCAACTTTATATTGAAAGTACTATCCAACACAATAGAGCAAGAAAATGAAAGACATTCAGATTGGGAAATATCTCCTAAAACTATGTGTCATAAGTTTCAGTGAGGATACAAAAATGAATTTCATCTCCATACATTAGCAATGAAATTTCTGAAATATGGAATTAAAACAATTGGATTTAGTAGAACACCAAATGAGTTATATTAGGAATTAAAAGTACAAGAAAAATAATGAACACTGCAAGATATTTCTGAAAAAATGTTAATGAAGAACTAAATAAATAAATAATGAAGACCATGTTTATGGATTTACACACTTAACATTGTTAAGATGATATTAATCTATAGACTCAATACAGTATCTTTAAAATCTGTTAAGATTTTTTTACAGAAATTGGCAAAGTAATCCAAGAACAACCAAAACAACCTTAAAAAAATAAAGTTGATTTCAAAACAGACTACATAAATGAAGTAATCAATAGAGCATATTGCTGGCATAGGACAGACTTAAATCTGAATCCTGATCTGAACATTTTTCTTCTACTGCTTTCCCAGGCCATAGCAGGGAGCTGGATCAGAAATGGAGCAGCTGGGACCCAAACCGGGGCCCAGATGGGATGCCAGCCCTGGAGGCAGTGGCTTTACCTTCTACACTACAGTGCTGGCCCCTGATAGTCATTTTTACACAGGGTTGGCTACTGCAGCAGGATATGACCCTTGTGTTTCTACATTGATTTTTATGTATCTGGGGCGTTGTTGTTTCCATTGCTTTTAGAGAATGTATTTTGCTGGTTGAAGGCTTTTCCTGGAGATGTGTCTCTAAGTATTGATTTGGTACACTGTTTTAACTTTAGTTCTTGGTAGATTTTGTGGTATAATCTCCTTATGCCTTTATTTGCTACAGTTGATTGTTGTTATATAGTATTCTTGGTTGTTTCTGTGTCTCAGTGCTGTCACTAAGACCCATGTTACATAGATGCCACACTGTCTCATGAGGGGGGACTGGTGTGAAGAATGTCTAAGGTGTTGGTGGCAGGCCTTACTTGTGCTGTGTTGTGCCTGGCAGAGTACAGAAAGTGGGTTATAGAACCTAGCAAACTGTAGTGATAAGCTGTGTTAATCATGGTCTGGAGAGCCAACTTTCAAATCCCAGATAACAAGGAATTAAAGGCACAGAAGGCATAATCCAGGGCAACAAGGACATGCAGTGGGTAACTGAATGTGAACATGAGTTCTCTGCATAAGGCAGAGAACTCCAGTCACTACATGAGAGGCAGGGCTACAAAGTGACACCCAAAAGAGGAAGGGGCAGCATCCCAGTTTACTATCAATTGAGAGGGCTGCTGGAGGTGATACATGTGGAGTTTATTCTCAAGCCACTGACCATACCAATAGGAATAGGCTGCTTCACTGTTCAGAGTAAGCACACAATGCCATGGATGAGCACCCAGCTGTGCACACCATTCACAGCACTGACAATTCCCTATTGTACACTGAACTCTTGCCACCAGATCAGACTTCAGTGTGCAGAGAGCTATGAGGATCCATACATGAGAACCCTGATCGAATTCCTGGTTTTAGCAAGAACATGAAGTGGCTGTGGGAAGGAATCAGTGGAAGGAGATGGAGCCCAGGTCTGAGGGAGCAGGCTTCTCTACTTCCAGAGTCTCAGAGCCTGCCTTTCTTAGATATTCTGCCCCACACTGTCTGAAGCATTGCATATCACTGTATAGGTTAGGGTGCTGGAAGCACTGTTGTTCTGTTGGTCACAGTTGGACATGTTGGGCTCAGTTGGCCTTGCTAGAATAGAGGAATGACCTTGGAGGCCATGGGAAGGGGATAGGGGAGGGCTGCTGTCTTCCAGCACAGCATGGATAATAACAGTGACTCCTCTCAAGGTGGTGCCTCAATAATACTGCCTTGCTCTGAGAGCTGGGGGAAGGGCCAATGAAAATTCCTTCTCTGAAATAAAGGAGCTGTGAGTTTTTCAGGAGGCCTTCCTTACCTAACTACGTGACTACAGTGACTGGATTTTAATCTAAGGAGGGATGCTCATGTCAGGGATTCACACAAATGAGCTCCACTTATCTTGTCCCAATCATCCTTTCCCCCTGCAACTGAGATTCCCCAGTCCCATGGCCAAGGGCTACAGACACTGCAGTTTCACTTCATTCTCTTCCTGTTCTTTGTGTTTTGCTGTGACTACTCTCAGTCCTACTGTATTTCTATAGTTTTATTACTATATTTAGGTGATCTTCCTCAGGAATTCATCTGTTCAAACAGCTGCTTTGGAGTTTCTCCACTAGATGAAGAGGTAGACATTAGTTTTCTCTATAGGACCATTTTGAATCCTCCATCAGTGTTAGGATGCTGATGTGCACACCCAAGACAAAGAATTAGACACATAGGCAGAGGACTTATTCTAAAGGTCCTTTTGTCTACAATCCTACAGCTTCAGATTTAATGAGAGACCTGCATGGGCTTTTGCTATAAAATGGTCACACTGTGTAAACTCATACGTAAATAATTATAAATAAGTAAGTGTACAACTTATAGATATGCATATATTTGTATATGCTGGTAAATTTATATAAATGGAAGTACCATAAATTTATACATAAAATGTAAATATGCAGAGGAGTCCATGAAATATACAAATTTATTCAAACATATGTTTCTGAATCAGGGATATGAGGTTATTCATACTATGTAAGACACCCATAAGTACCTATATATGTACCTATATTATGTATAGGTACATATGGATAAGTACACGTCTTACTTTCAAATAAATCATATGGGTAAAAATAGCTTTTAAATCCCCAAAATAGAACTATGTAGTTAATGTGTATCTAGCTATATAAAATATCTATAAAATAGTCCAAGGAAACATGCAAAACCTGACACAGGCATATAGATTTTTTCAGACAGAAACCATCAAGTCTCTACAGGAAACTGTAATCTTCTGAAAACTGTGGGTAAAGAAACACCCAGAGATTCATTTAGCTACCCATTCCTGGTGTTCTTAACTAACAGCAAGTTCTAGGTCAGGCCCATGTAGTAATGTGTTTACAGTAAGTGCAGTGGAAGTGACTGATTCATAAAAAGCAATTGCTTTTTTCTGTCTCCTTGAAGGACTTCTGGTTGGATGTAGTTATTTTCATCACCAGAGGGCCAGGTTACTCATATTACTTGGCTTACAATTAACTAGGATATGATAATCAAGCATTGGTTTCATTCCCAGTATTAGTCTTTTTAGTGCTTTTTTTCATTAATTGTCCTGTTTGTTTTTTATGAGTTTGCCATTGTGATAAATGATAACTCTATCCCTGAATACAGCTGTTTGACTGCATTCTAGAGAATTTGGTCTATCATTACTTATGAACCTATGATAAAAGAAGAAGGTTATATTTCTGCCACAATGCTTGGCCCCGGGGCCCCCTTGAATTTGGGAAGCTTGACCATAAAATGGCTATCTGAATTATAAGATCATTTTACAACTGGATTTGTGCTGAAAAACTAATCATGGAAGGGAATCCTTGGGTGCATGATTTTATGACTCTATGTCAAGATAAGGGTATATAAAAGAAATGTGAAGTTAGGGCTCACGCAAAAACAGAAAACAAAAAACTAGTTTTACTAGAATCTGTGGAGGGGGATAAGGATTTACTATTGATTCAGCTGAGTGGTTCACAAACTCCACTATCTCCATATGGGACTTGGGTAAGAGATTGGGTCATAGAGTGTCTTGTCAGCCAGGTCACAGCTGGAACTGACAACAAATGACCCCCACCCTAGTTATTCTCTACCTCAATGGCGCTCAGTAGAGGGAAACAGGACCCATAAAACAATTTCCTGAATGAAAAAAGATGCTTATCATAGATATTACATATTATTTGTTTGTGTTGTTGCTCTGTAATTTTTGTGTGTATGCTTCTATTTTTTATATTCTTGTTTTAGAGATTTGTAAATATTTTACATTTTTTTCAATAATGCATATGTCAATGCATGACACACTTACAAAATGTCATTCATGGATTTCCTGTATTCCCTATGGCAAGAGACTGCACATTCTTTAGATACAAATGACTTTATATATAAATAAATATGATTATTTGCAATACTTATTTCTGTGTTTCACTGTGTCAGACCCATTCACCTATCTATGCAATATATATTGGGACCATTATTAGCTATATGTGTATGTTTTTATTTATCTAAGGAGACTTTATTTTGGGACAAGAACATACAGGTCTTAGTCTAGCATTGAGTTCTTTCTTAAATGTTATTCAGAAACATTCCAGAACAGAGTACTCAAGGGTCCTTGACTGGCCTTAGGAGTCTGGGTGGGCATAAGTCTTTATCTTATACATGAACATTCAACATTGCAACTTAACCACTCTAACACATGGACTGAAATTCCTAGCCTGTATGTTTGAAACCATCCTTGGATACAATCTTCAT
The DNA here is from genome assembly GCF_033115175.1 of Lepus europaeus. Lineage (NCBI taxonomy): Eukaryota > Metazoa > Chordata > Mammalia > Lagomorpha > Leporidae > Lepus > Lepus europaeus. The sequence continues at coordinate 93,395 of NW_026909233.1, read as the reverse complement.
CTATATACCATTAAAGGCAGCACTGGTTAGAATGCAGCTGTTCCACTTCTGACCCAGCCAAATGCTAGGGTTCCTAGGAAATCAGTGGAGGATAGTCCAAGTGTGTGGACCCCTGTACCCATGTGGGAGGCCCAGATAAAATTCCTGGTTCCTAGATTTGGCCTGGCCCAGCCCTGGTAAGTGCAGCCATTTGGAGATTGAGCCAGTGAATGCAAGATCTCTCTCATTCTTGCTCTCTCCCCCCCTTCCTCCCTCCCTCTCACTGTAACTGCAACTTTCAAATAAATAAGTAAACAAATAGCTTCTTAAAAAGAATTGCTTTTAAAAGTACAAGAACTAATAGATATGATAATTTTCCTGAGCTGATCAATCCAGAATGTATACACTCATCAAAACAACACATTTTGAATGCAGCGAGGTTGTGTTCATTGGGAGCTTGTCTTTTCTTTATTTGGTGACTGTGGCACTTCCCTGGGCAGCAGAAATGCTATGGTAGTCCTAGAAGCAGCCTGAGATTTTGGTGTTAGTTAAAAGAACATAGATAAAACCAAGAAAACTGTTTATAAGTGCACTGGTAGGAAAGCCCCCTGCAGATAACTGCAAACTATAGCTGCCAGGAAGTTTTCCCTCTACTAATAGGGTGAAGAAACCTCATTGATATGGACGTGGGACTCTGGCACTTCAAGAGATAAATTGTTACAGAAATCAGCTAAGTTATTCATCTGAAAGCTGCCTTTGCCAAAGTTGGTGAGAGATTGTCCAGGATTTCTTGACTGACCTGAAATTTTATAGCACAGATTTCAGAGTTGTATGCTTCAGGAGACCAGGATGCATACCTGATGGGTTTGTTTGGAAATACTAACCTGTGTTCCATCCATACTAAGAGAGTCAGCTTATGTCAAAAAGACATTGGATTGGCTCACTAGATACAGAGAGAGAGTTTCAGTGTAGGTAGTTTTTTCATGACATTTTATAGTAAAATCTGTAAAGCATTTTAATTAATTATAACTTTTTGCAGCAGATTTTTTATAATGTGTTGTATTTGTATTGTGAAAAGTAATTCCATTTTTCACTCAGGATGAATGTGAAAAGTGTTCAGAGCTGTTGCTCAGGAGTGACAAGTTATTACTATGCATTAGGCATACATATTTCCTGCTCCACATGATGAATATTTCTGTATGTTAATGACATTGTGGGTGACTATTAGCTGCTGGAATTGATAAATAAAGCTGTACAGTATCCTTTTCTAATAAAACTTGTTATGACTTTGATCAAGTGTTTAATAATTTGGGCTGTTAAATCTGATGATATATCACTATGACAGAATGTCTGGTTTTTCAATGTTGAAGATACTGGTCTTAAGCATTGTGAATTTATAGGTTTGTTAAATAAATAAGTAAATACAGAGTATACTCTGTGCTTTTATAATCACTATCATATAATGTGTTAACATTTTTAAATTAAATGTTTTACATTCACAAGTGTGGTGAGTCTTTTCATTAAGCTTTGTGTAACAGTCTGATTGGTTCTCTTGTGAATAGATGGTATTTGTTTTCATAGTAGCAAAATGCTCTGTGCATTCTACCTTGCCTAAGTACTCATTCTATCACATGTTAACTAACCCTCTTGCTGATAACACAAACACCAACTGGAAGATTCTTTTTATAAGAGTTACAGAATAATATATGTTATTCATACCAGCATCATCTGTTCCTAATAGTCTAAGCTAGTTATTACACCTTTTAATTATGTTGTAATTGGTTTTGTAGGTAGGTTTTTTCAACTCTAGCAAGAGGAAAAATGCAAATGGTCTTTTTCATTGTAGAGTTTATATTATAGACCTTTGTATAAACTTGTTTTGTGAGATGAGCACATATCTCCAGCTTATTGGGCCCTGCCATTAAGAAGATATCTGGTTAAGCTACATTTGATTAATGTCCAGTGAAAATAATTTTTCAAGAAGTGGAATTCCAAGTGGTTTTTTTAATTGAAGTTTCCAGCTCAATTAAATATATTTACTAAATTTACAAATATGCTTCTTTATCTAACAAAATTACACCCTGTCTCTAACTATGTGAAACTGCTATCAGATTTTTTTTTAAAAAAAAAGCAAAGATTTGGGTGATAAATTTGTCACAGTGCGTTAAGTCACTGCTTGAGATGTCTGAATCCCATATGGGACTCTCTTGTTTGGTTAATCTTCCTGCTAATGTGACAGGTAGGCAATGCTTGATGGTCAAAGTGTTTGCATGGTTACCCATGTGGGAGACTTGGTAGGGATTCCTAGGTCCTTATTTTAATGTGGCTTGTCTTATTTTGTGGGGATTTGAGAAATTAAATCATGGATTTAAAAATATCTGTTCCCAACATACTTATTTCTTACTATGCATTTTAAAAAAGACAGAAATCTTACAAAAAGTCAGATGCTTTCATGTCGGTTTCAGATAACAAAAAAGATAAAATCATGTAGTGCATAAAGGAGGAAAAAAATCTGAAAAACAGGTACAAAGAGTTGAAAAGTTCAAAGGTAAAGCAAAGACATACAAAATAGATGGCTATACTGGTGGCCACCTCAACAATAGACCAAGGACTTTAAAATTAAAGGTGGTACAGCAGATATATAGTGGGCACTTCATAGTAACAAAAGTTTAGATAAAATTACAAATATATATTTTGTTAACAAAAATGCCCAGCTTTTTTATGAAAAAGAAGACAAATGTCATTCTAAAACAGTATTTGGAGATGCCAATATCCTATTTTCAATAATGGACAGAAAAACAATGTGGGCCAGTACTGTGGCTCAGTGGGTTAATGCCCTGGCCTGAAGCTCCAGCATACCATATGGGCACCAGTTCTAGTCCCTTTTGCTCCTCTTCTGATACAGCTCTCTGCTATGGCCTGGGAAGGCAGTGGAAGATGGCCCAGGTCCTTGGGCCTCTGCATTGGTGTGGGAGACCTGTAAGAAGCTCCTGGCTCTTGCCTTCAGATCCGTGCAGCTCCAGCCATTGCAGCCAGTTAGGGAGTGAACCATCGGAGGGAAGACCTCTCTCTCTCTGCCTCTCCTCTCTGTGTAAATATGACTTTCAAATAAATAAATAAATCTTAAAAAAAAACTAGGAAAAAGCCTGAATAGGATAATGAAGACTTGAGCATTATAAAATGACACAATTAATTGACTGATATCACACCATTCAAGAAAACAAGCATTCTACTGAAATGTGCACACAACATTTTCCACAGAAAACCATATGCTAGGTCACAAATAGCATATATCTTATTGACTGAAATAATTTTCTCTGATCACAATTCAGTGTAGACATTTGACCTATGGTTAAGGAAATGCTTAGTATGCCCAAATAGAAACCAGAGAGCCAAGTGAGGAACAGGTGACAGGTGACCAATATAAAGTAAGGGTTTCAAGCCTTCAGCCATGTTGGATAATTCTGGTCAGCAAAACCCTGGTAGCTGAATGGCAGTTGTGGGCTTAGGTAGTGTAGTGTAGTATATTTATTTTTTAAATAAATATAAATTTCTAAAGTACAGCTTTTGGATTACAGTGGCTTTCCCCTCCCATAACTTCCGTTCCACCTGCAAACCTCCCAACTCCCGCTCCCTCTCCCATCCTCTTGTTTATGGTGTCAGTAATCACGCTAGGCCCTTGTCATGAGTTCCAAGGCTGTGGAAGCCTTTTGATTTCGCCACTCTGATCTTATTTAGACAAGCTCATAGTCAAAGTGGAAGTTCTCTCCTCCCTTCAGAGAAAGGTACCTCCTTCTTTGATGGCCCCGTTCTTTCCACTGGGATCTCACTCACAGAGATCTTTCATTTAGGTCTTCTTTTTTTTTTTTTTTTGACAGAGTGTCTTGGCTTTCCATGCCTGAAATACTCTCATGGGCTTTTCAGCCTGATCCGAATGCCTTAAGAGCTGATTCTGAGGCCAGAGTGTTGTTTATTACATCTGCCATTCTATGAGTCTGCTGTGTATACCACTTCCCATGTTGGATCTTTCTTTCCTTTTTAATTCTATCAGCTGGTATTAACATACATTAGTCTTGTTTATGTGAACCCTTTGACTCTTAATCCTATCATTATGGTCAACTATGAACTGAAACTGATCACTTTGACTAGTGAGATAGCATTAGTACATGCCAATACATGGGATTGTATTGGAATCCCCTGGCACGTTTCTAACTCTACCATTAGGGGCAAGTCCAATTGAGCATTGACAAACTGTACATATCCTCACTCTCTTATTCCCACTTTTGTATTTAACAGGGATCTTCAGTTAAAATAAACACCTAAGGATAATTTTGTGTCAATTAAAGAGTTCAACCAATAGTATTAAGTAGAACAAAAAAATATTAAATGGGATAAAGTATTAAGTTGTTCCTCAACAGTCAGGACAAGGGCTGATAAAGCCATTGTTTCTCATAGTGTCCATTTCACTCCAATAGGTTTTCTTTTTGGTGCTCAGTTAGTTGTTACCAATCAGGGAGGAAATATATTTGTCCCTATGGGACTGGCATATTTCACTCAACATGTTTTCCAGATTCCTCCGTTTTGTTGCAAATGACTGGATTTCATTACTTTTGCTACATAGTATTCTATAAAGTACAAATCCCATAATTTTTTTTTTTATCCAGTCTACTGTTGATGGGCATTTAGGTTGATTCCAGGTCATAGCTATTGTGAATTGAGCTGCAATAAACATTAAGGTGCAGATGGCTTTTTTGATTGCCAATTTAATTTCCTTTGGGTAAATTCCAAGGAGTGAGATGGCTGGGTTGTATGGTAGGGTTATATTCAGGTTTCTGTGGACTCTCCAGACTAACTTCCATAGTAGCTTTACAGTTTGCATTCCCACCAACATGGGTTAGTGTCCCTTTTTCCTACATCCTTGCCAGCATCTGTAGTTAGTAGATTTCTGAATGTGAGCCATTCTAACTGGGGTGAGGTGAAACCTCATTGTGGTTTTTTTTTTAACTTTTATTTAATGAAGTATAAATTTCCAAAGTATAGCTTATGGGTTACAATGGCTTCCCCCCTCCCATAACTTCCCTCCCACCCGCAACCCTCCCCTTTCCCGCTCCCTTTCCCCTTCCATTCATGTAAAGATTCATTTTCAATTCTCTTTGTATACAGAAGATCAGTTTAGTATATATTAGGTAAAGATTTCAACATTTTGCCCATATAGCAACATCAGGTGAAAAAACTACCATTGGATTACTAATTATAGCATTAAATAGCAATGTACAGCACATTAAAGACAGAGATCCTACATAATTTTTTTCAAATTAATTAATTTTCTATGCCATTTCCATTTTAACACCAGGTTGTTTTTTTTTTTTTTTTGATTTACATTTCCCTGATTGCTAATGATCCTGAACATTTTTTCATGTGCCTGTTGGCCATTTGGATTTCCTCTTTTGAAAAATGTCTATTGAGGTCCTTGGCCCTTCTCTTCAGTGGGTTGTTTGCATTCTATTGAATGGGGAAAAGTTGGAAGCATTTCCACTGAGATCTGGTACCAGACAGAGATGCCCACTCTCACCATTACTATTCAATACAGCACTGGAAGTTTCAGCCAGAGCCATTAGGCAAGAAACGTATTTAAAAGGATACAAATATGGAAGGAAGTAGTCAAATAATCCCTCTTTGCAGATTATATGATTCTTTTTTTATTAAACTTTTATTTAATGAATAAAAATTTCCAAAGTACAGCTTATGGATTACAATGGCTTCCCCCCCATAACTTCCCTCCCACCCGCAACCCTCCCCTTTCCCGCTCCCTCTCCCCTTTCATTCACATCAAGATTCATTTTCAATTCTCTTTATATACAGAAGATCAGTTTAGTATATATTAAGTATATTAAGTAAAGATTTCAACAGTTTGCCCCCATATAGCAACACAAAGTGAAAAAAAAATACTGTTGGAGTACTAGTTATAGCATTAAATAAGAGTGTACAGCACATTAAAGACAGAGATCCTACATGATATTTTTTAAAAATTAATTAATTTTCTATGCCATTTCCAATTTAACACCAGTTTTTTTAATTTCCAATTATCTTTATATACAGAAGATCAATTCAGTATATAATTAGTAAAGATTTCATCAGTTTGCATCCACACAGTAACACAAAGTGTAAAAATACTGTTTCAGTATTAGTTATAGCATCATTGCACATTAGACAACACATTAAGGACAGATCCCACATGAGATGTAAGTCCACAGTGACTCATGTTGTTGACTTAACAATTTGACACTCTTGTTTATGGCATCAGTAATCTCCCTAGGCTCTAGTCATGAGTTGCCAAGGCTATGGAAGCCTTTAGAGTTTGCCGACTTTGGTCTTATTCCGATAGGGTCATAGTCAAAGTGGAAGTTCTCTCCTCCCTTCAGAGAAAGGTACCTCCATCTTTGATGGCCCCGTTCTTTCCACTGGGATCTCACTCGCAGAGATCTTTCATTTAGGTCTTCTTCTTTTTTTCTTTTCCATGGTGTCTTGGCTTTCCATGCCTACAATACTCTCATGATCTCTTCAGCCAGGCTGAAGATGATATGATTTTTTATAAGGGATACAAAGAACTCTAAGAGACTGTTGGAACTCATAGAAGAGTTTGGAAAAGTAGAAGGATATAAAATCAATGCACAAAAATCAATAGCATTTGTATACACAGGCCATGCCATGGCTGAGAAAGAACTTCTAAGATGATCAATCCCATTCACAATAGCCACAAAAACAATCAAATACCTTGGAATAAACTTAACCAAGGATGTCAAAGATCTCTATGGTGAGAATTACAAAATCTTAAAGAATGAAATAGAAGAGGAAACCAAAAAAATGAAAAATCTTCGATGCTCATGGATTGGAAGAATCAATATCATCAAAATGCCCATTATTCAAAAGCAATTTATAGATTCAATGAGACACCAATCAAAATATCAAAGACATTCTTCTCAGATCTAGAAAAAATGATGCTGAAATTCATATGGAGGCACAGGAGACCTCAAATAGCTAAAGCAATCTTGTTCAACAAAAATTAAGCTGGAGGCATCACAATACCAGATTTCAGGACATACTACAGGACAGTTGAATCAAAACATCATGGTACTGGTACAGAAACAGATGGATACTGCAATAGACCTGAATAGAAACACCAGAAATCAATCCAAACATCTACAGCCAACTTATATTTGCTCAAGGATCTGAAACCAATTCCTGGAGCAAGGACATTCTATTCAACAAATGGTGCTGAGAAAACTGGATTTCCACATGCAGAAGCATGAAGGAAGGCCCCCACTTTACACCTTACACAAAAATCCACTCAACATGAATTAAAGATCTAAATCTATGACCTGACACCATCAAATTTTTAGAGAACATTGGAGAAACCCTGCAAGATATAGGCACAGGCAGAGACTTCTTGGAAAAGACCCTGGAGGCACAGATAGTCAAAGCCAAAATTGACAATTGGGGTTGCATCAAATTGAGAAGTTTCTGTACTGCAAAAGAAACAGTCAGGAAAGTGAAGAGGCAACCAACAGAATGGGAAAATATTTGTAAACTATGCAACAGATAAAAGATTAATAACTAGAATCTACAAAGAGATCAAGAAACTCCATAACAACAAAACAAACAACCCACTTAAGAGATGGGGCAATGTCAATAGACATTTTTCAAAAGAGGAAATCCAAATGGCCAAAAGACACACGAAAAAATGTTCAGAACACTTAGTTTTTAAGGGAGTTCAAGGGAGGAATGTCAGTCTTCTGTAACTTTAAGCTGTGTCAGCTTTTGGTCTCTGCCTAGGCCTGGAATTAAAATTTCTTGTTAATTCATTGGCAAATTTCATTTGAGGAGCTAGAGGTTAGCTTCTAGTCATTGACAATGGATAGAATTCCCACATTACCATTGTTACCGGAGAAATTGCAGGGCTCTTGTCTTCGCGCAAGAAAGAATTCAGGCGTGAGACAGAGAGTAGTGGGAGGTAAAAGTAGCAAAGTTTATTAGGGTAGGGACATCCATAAAAATGGATGGGCACCTCTCCAGACAGGACCTGAGAGAGAGTGCCCAGTCTACATTTAGGCTGGGGTTTTTAAAGAAGTAGGTCTTTGTCTTCACATGCTTCCACCTGGAAAGAAAGACTTAATGGATGTAAATGTTAAGAAGCTTCTTCCTGTGGAAGGTCTGAAACAAAGGACTTTATGGATGCAAATGTTATCAGACCTGAGGAAGGGAGCAGGGTGTTTGAGATGCAGATACTGGGCTGCACCTGGGAGATTGTGGAAGATTTATCAGGCAGGAAGCAGGAGGGGTGAGGGCCTCCACCTGGCAGGTTATCAGGTAGAAGGGGGCAGGGCAGGCAGGATGCGAAATCTGGGCTTCCCCTGAAACATTGTTAGGATGACTTTGAGATGCAGATGCATATAGATGTCTTCTCTTTAGGCCTGTCACACACACATAAGCTCATAACTGACTTCCTACCTAACACCATCATTCTACATTAAAATGTTGAATTCTGGAAGAAGTAGATTTCACCATTAGAGAAAAGTGCAATTGGGCAAAAATAGATCAAGGGTAAGAGCACTGTAAGAGAAGGCAGATCATTATCACAAATTCCCACATGGTGGAGGTGATGGGTGCTCCCTTATGAAGATTGTGGAACTATCTGGTTTGATCATAAATCCTTCTGATATGTGTTTGTGTGATCTCACTGCTTTATTGCTAGTGCAGCAGGTTTTATTAGTCACTGTATATATTTGGCTTTGTCATAGGTAACTACATACCAGCAGGTATTCTAGAGTTAATCAGTTGTAAATTACCCTTTTAGCAAGTGAATATAAAGAACCATGAAACTGCTGTAGGTGTTGGAAATGCCTGAGTTAAGTAATTCAAAGCAATGGGTAAGTTTTTAAGAGCAACTTCCTGTTAAATATTAAGATTTTTTTTCACATTATGATAGAAAGGTTTTTCCTGTCAATAGATATTTCCCAAGAAAAGTAGAAGTAGGAAAAGAATATCAGCTGGAATGTGCAGCAACCTAGTCTCTATTAAGGGAGAAGTGTACATCAAAAGCAAGAACTATTTTTATCTTTCAGCCTTTTAAAGATATATTTGAGTTGCTCAATTGACTCACAAAGTAGGCAGAATTATTCTATGGCTGAGTTGAAAACTAGGGTGCATAGAGTTATAATTCTTTATAGGTGTGTAAAAGCAGAAGATCCCTGTAATTTAGCTGCACTGAGATGGGAAAAAAAAAAACCCACACCCAATCAGTTCCTTTTCATTCAGGCTGCAATTGTTCCAAGGAAAATCTTTCATTCCAAATTTTTTAAAGATTTATTTTTATTTATTTGAAAGGCAGAGTTGCAGAGAGAGGTAGAGACTGAGAGAGAAAGAAATCCTCCATCCACTGGTTCACTCCCCAAGTGACCACAAAAGCCAGAGCTGAGCTGATCCCAAGCCAGGATAGTTCTCACAATACTTAGAAAGTCTCACTGGAAATCAATGTTTTCATCTACATCATGACTTTAAGCCACATTGTGTGCACTTTTACAATGTGATTTATGGTGGCAGGTACTTGTTCTTGTGGTACCTGCTCACTCTGAATAATCTGCAGAAAAAAGACAACAATAAATGGCTCCTCATTCACTTCTATGAGACAAAATGTTAAAAAGGATGCTAATACAGATTCAAATGAGGTTCACTGGCTCTCAAACTCCTGTGTGCATTGCCAAGAATTGTGATTGGGAGAACTAGGTAACAAAAGAACCAGTTCACTAAGGGAAAACAAGTAGAACGCCAAGCTAGATAGATCAGTCTTTGTGAAATGCAGCTCACTATTTAACTCTCTTTTTTTTTTTTTTTTGGACAGGCAGAGTGGACAGTGAGAGAGACAGAGAGAAAGGTCTTCCTTTTTGCCATTGGTTCACCCTCCAATGGCCGCTGCGGCCGGCGCATCGCGCTGATCCAAAGCCAGGAGCCAGGTGCTTCTCCTTGTCTCCCATGCGGGTGCAGGGCCCAAGCACTTGGGCCATCCTCCACTGCCTTCCTGGGCCATAGCAGAGAGCTGGCCTGGAAGAGGGGCAACAGGGATAGAATCCAGCGCCCCGACCAGGATTAGAACCCGGTGTGCCGGCGCCGCAAGGCGGAGGATTAGCCTGTTAAGCCAAGGCGCCGGCCTCACTATTTAACTCTTTGTGGATTCTTTTCAATAGTAAACTGGAATGTGAGTTTGAAGTCTTTTCTAAATTAATACCTGAACCTGAAAGGCATGTTAAGAATGTGAGGATGTCCTTAATATCAGAATAATGAAAACTTTGGGGGGTATCCAAATTTTACAAAGCAAAAGAAAATAAGAAGCTGGCGCCATGGCTCACTAGGCTAATCCTCTATCTGTGGAGCCAGCACCCCAGGTTCTTTTCCTATTTCAGTCCCAGATGGGGCGCCAGATTCTGTCCCAGTTGCTCCTCTTCCAGTCCAGCTCTCTGCTGTGGTCCAGGAAAACAGTGGAAGATGGCCCAAGTCCTTGGGCCCTGCACCCACGTGGGAGACCAGAAGGAAGCACCTGGCTCCTGCCTTTGGATTGGTGCAGCACACCAGCTACAGTGCGCTGGCTGTAGCAGCCATTTGGGGGTGAACCAACAGAAAAGCAAGACCCTTCTCTTTTTCTCTCTCTCTCTCTCTCACTGTCTAACTCTGCCTGTCCAAAAAAAAAAAAAAGAAAGAAAGAAAAGAAAGCAAGAAAGTCCTTATAACAAGGATTACCATTTTCAAAATTTACAAAAAGTTCCAATCAAAAAACTCATAAACATCTGGATAAAAATAGACACTGAGAATTGTAAATGTGATGGTACTAATATTTTTCTCTCAAATTATCATACTTTTTAAAGTCATTTGCCATATGACCAAAGATAGTAAAAAATGAATTGGGTGGTAGAAATAAAATACATTACAAGTATATAAGAGAAATTGAAAAAAGATAACTGGAATTATAGTATTATAATATTACTCCCTCATGAAGAGTCATAATATTTTTGAAGGTAGATCAAAAATCAAAGTGACCACTGAGAACCATAAAACAATTATTACAAAGCTAAAATTTGCCAACAAAGAAGCCTACAGGCTTGAAAATGTAAACACTCAGAGGAATCTAACAGTATCCACAAATTCTACAACACATGGTTTGCAATATTTAGAACAATTACTCACAGAAAATAGCAAAATTTGCCTCATACTCCAGGGGGAAAATCATTAAAAAGACAATTAAATTAAGACAGATATTACACATAGAAAACAAGGCAGCTGAATGATTTCCAACTCTCTTCCAGTACGTAAAAATAACATGAGTTAGCGGAGAGTGATAGATAAGAACTAAAACAAACAAACAAACAAACAACCAAAAAAACCGACAATTTTAAAATACAGTTACTAGAGTGAAAACTTACTTGTAGGCTAATCAACATATTTCACGTCCAAAAAAAAAGGAAAACAATATATAACACAAAATGAAATATGGCTAATATATCACCAAATAGCATGTGTTGGGAATTTAATAACCAAAGTAGCAGTTTCTATTTTTAGGGATGCATTGGCACCAATGTTAAAAGGCCTGAGACTGTGTGTTTCATCTCTTATTTTATCTCTCTGATGTGATTTGCCATATTATGATTCAGGATGATTGTTGAAACCATGTCTGCCTGATGCCACAACTCACTAGGCTAATCCTCTGCCTGTGGTGCTGGCACTCCAGGTTCCAGTCTGGTTGGGGCACCAGTTCTGTCCCGGTTGCTCCTCTTCCAGTCCAGCTCTCTGCTGTGGCCAGGGAAGGCAGTGGAGGATGGCCCAAGTCCTTGGGACCCTGCACTCTCGTAGGAGACCAAGAGGAAGCACCTGGCTCCTGGCTTTGGATTGGCGCAGCCTGCTGGGGGTTTGAGGGGTGAGACAATGGAAAAGGAAAACCTTTTTCTCTGTCTCTCTCTCTCTCTCTCACTAACTCTGCCTGTTAAAAAAAAAGGAAAAAAGAAAACATGTCAAAAGTTACAAGACATAGATTTAGAGATTCAAAATTCTCAATAAACCCCCAATCAGCATATCAGCATACATAACTAGAAAACTACTCTAGGCAAATAACAACAAATTGAAGGGATCCAAATGCAAAAAAAAAAAAAAGCAATTAAATCGTTAAAGGCCCAATAGCTTATGACATATGAGGTCAAAACCATATACATTTGGCAGCTGGCTTGTCCACAGAAACAATAGGAATACATAAATGTAGTGAAAGAAAGTATCCTTCCATGCCTGATTCTATGTCTAGTGGGTACTATTATAAAATATTACATGAACAGGTGCAGGGATCTTGAGTACAATGGATCAAGCTATTACTTGGTATGCTCACATCCATTGTCAAGATACTTGCCCGTGCATAAATTTTACTTTCATATCAATGCTGTCTTCAAAAGGCCATATATCATGGCTCAAGTACCTGGGTCCTAGATTGGAGATCTAGATTGGAGTCCAGTCTCCTGGATTTACCCTGTTCTTGCTCCATCAGTTACAAGTATGTGTGGAATGAACCAGCATTTAAAAGATTCTTTGTTATGTAGTATTTCAAATAAATATTAATATATGATTCAGGTAAAAGACATTTCAGAACAATAAAATAGCTTCATAATCATTGCAGACTTACGCTATAGGATGATCAAATAACTCCTCTAGTCTGAAAGAAAATGATGCAAGATTAATATTTAGAATTGCATGGTGGGGAACCTCTTTTATGTGAGGGCCATTTGGATTTATAACATTTGCAGGGCATAAAATGGTATCAAATTAAAAATTAACCTGATATAGATTTACTGCATTAAATTTTTTTGGCAAGTCCAGACAAATGACTGTCAGATGTCCTCCACTCCTCATTTACAGGAAATGATTGTGATCATTAAAAAGGGTAATCATATGTGTAGGATAATATAAAGAACTTCAAGCATTCTTATTCTATTATTTTATTCAGGTATATGAATATTTGAAGCAAGATTTATAACACCATGTGAAATATTCATATATTGGGTCATTATTTGATAAAAATAGTACAGTGTATAGCAGTCATAAATAGAACTATTCAATTGAAATATCCCAATAATGTATATGAAAGAGTGCCATGTGTGATATTCATATTGCAAATCCAAACATCAATAAGTAACAAATTCAAGTACATAATTATTTGTAAATCAAAGGAAACTAATGCAAAAATGCAGTGCATTTGTTTGCCAAAGATGCTATAACACAATGCCATAGATAGTGCATTTTAAACAGATACTTATTTTCTTGTAATTCTGCAGAAAGAAAGTTCAAGAACTAATTACAGGTTTAGTTTTTTCTGTGGCACTTTTTTTTCTGTTCTAGCTAAGCTTTTAGCTTTGTACTTAGGGAATTAGTTAAGATTCCTGTGTACTATACTGAAGTACCTAAATTTGATTCCCATCTCTGACTCGACACAAGCTTCCTGCATGAACAGACACTGGTAGGCAGTGGTGATGGCTCAAGAAACCAGGGCTCAGCCACCTTTGAGGAAGTCTTGGAATGAACTACCAGCCTTTGGCTCCAGTCAGGTCCAGACCCATCAATTGTCCACATTTGGAAAGTAAACCAATTGAGGGAGACTTTCTTTATTTGTATCCCAATGAATAAATAATATAATTGGTTAATGATCATTAAAATCTTTCACAAAACAAAACTAAGGTAATAAATGAGAAACAGAGGAACAGAAAATAAGTCATCAAATTAAAGAAATTATTTCAATTATATTAATAATTAGCTCAGAATTGAATGGAGTAAAATTAAGGCAGTAGTTGTCAAATTTGATTAAAGGACCAGAAGATTTCTGTATGCTTTCTGAAAGTGGCACATTTAAAAAGTAAGACAAAAACAGACTGAAAGTGAAAAGATGGGAAAAGATACCCATGCAGAGTTGGCTACACAGCCTAGATTATACATCAGATTCATATAATCAATGTTAATGAACCTAAAAACAAAGGCTCAAAGGACAAGAAACAAAGTCCATAAAACTAAATGGGTACTAAAAAAGTTACAAATAGTGTAAAACAATTTATATTAATTTTATAGTAATTAATAAAACAAATTGATAATGATCAATTGTAAACATAAATGACAGTGTAGTTAACTAATGTTTGTATATCACTCTATAGAACCCAGATAGAACACACGCTAAGCCATATCAAGACTAAAACCATGAGGTTGGTACTTTTGCACAGTGGGTGAAACCACTATATGCATCACCAGCAACCCATACAGACACAGGCTCATGCATCAGGTGTCCACTTTGATCCAGCTCCCTGCTAATGGCCTGTGAAAAGCTGAAGAAGATGGCGCAACTGTTTCAGCCTCTGATAGCCACATGGAGAAATTAAAAACACCTGGCTCCTAGCTTCAAATTGGCACATCCTTGGTCAGTGAAGTGATCTGGGAAGTGAACCAGTGCTTGGGAGTACTCTATCCCTCTCTCTATGTAATAAATAAATAAATCTATTTAAAGAATGTTTCAAGAGATAACATGAAAGCCACAATATTTTTTTTTGACAGGCAGAGTGGACAGTGAGAGAGAGAGACAGAGAGAAAGGTCTTCCTTTTTGCTGTTGGTTCACCCTCCAATGGCCGCCATGGTAGGCGCACTGTGGCCGGCGCACCGCGCTGATCCAAAGGCAGGAGCCAGGTGCTTCTCCTGGTCTCCCATGGGGTGCAGGGCCCAAGCACTTGGGCCATCCTCCACTGCACTCCCTGGCCACAGCAGAGAGCTGGCCTGGAAGAGGGGCAACTGGGATAGGATCGGTGCCCTGACCGGGACTAGAACCCGGTGTGCCGGAGCCGCAAGGTGGAGGATTAGCCTAGTGAGCCGCGGTGCTGGCCGCCACAATATTTTTAAAAAAGATTAAAGCCATAAAGTAATCTCTTTGACCACATGGAATTAATTTAGAAATCATTTTTAAAAGAAACAAAAATAGTTTTCAATATTTAAAAATGAGGTAATTATATTCTTAAGCAATCTGTAAGAGAAGAAAATAACAAGAAAAATTATAAAATAAATTCAACAAATTGTACCATGATGGTATTTTATTTAGATAGATGTATAGTCATCAAATCTTCTCTCCTATCCGACTTTTGAGATGGGATCTAAGGCACTTTCTTTCTTTCTTTTTTTTTTTTTTTTTGACAGGCAGAGTGGACAGTGAGAGAGAGACAGAGAGAAAGGTCTTCCTTTTGCTGTTGGTTCACCCTCCAATGGCCGCTGCGGCCAGCGCACCGCGTGATCCGATGGCAGAAGCCAGGTGCTTCTCCTGGTCTCCCATGGGGTGCAGGGCCCAAGGACTTGGGCCATCCTCCACTGCACTCCCTGGCCACAGCAGAGAGCTGGCCTGGAAGAGGGGCAACTGGGACAGAATCTGGCGCCCCGACCGGGACTATAACCCAGTGTGCCAGCGCTGCAAGGCGGAGGATTAGCCTAGTGAGCCGCGGCACCGGCCATAAGGCACTTTCAATATGTGCTGGACCTAGGAACTTACCCCAGAGAACTTAGCATTGTTATGAACAATGAAAAAGTCACAGAGTCAAAGGATAGTTCAGTCACCATATACCCTAAATTTAATGTGCATTGGTTTCTAAATAAATAGCAGTTCATATTTTATGATATAAAGATATGCTTATGAATTTAAAATAACATGGGCAACAAATGTTAAGAGGAACTATAAAATTGAAAATTTTTTGTATATGAAAGACTCACAAAAAAGTGAAAAGGACACCAATTTCATAGGAAAATACTTGGAAATTGTATTGCCCAGAAGATTACTATAAGCAATATATCCAACATACGAAAATCCCGCAAATAAAAAGTAGTAAATACTGATTCTAAAATGAAAAAAGAAATAGACATTTCTACAAAGAATATATCCAAATGGCTAATACCACACAAGATTCTCAATATTACTTATCATTTGGTGAATGCAAATGACAGAGTGTAATACCATTTCATATACATTGCAATGTCCATTATAAAAAAAAAGTGCACACAATATTAGAGAAAGATAAATTATCATGAAATACTCGTGTGATTACTGTTGTATTTGTTAAACAATGTGAATAATATGGCTAACATCACTTAAGGCCTGTAGAAGCCATTCATCTTCTCAGAAAGTTTAGAGACAGTGTTGGGCATCACAAAGAAGGAAACAGGGAGTATGGGATTGCTCCAATAGTCTCTGACTTCTTTTAAAGGTGTCAGAATCTAAGCAATCCTGAGGAACCCAACCTGATGACTTTATCTAATCCTACTAAACTCTCAAAGGATCTAAATCTGAACACCATTGTAAGATTAAACTTCCACCTTCTTAATGCCTCAAATAGGGAATTGTTCCCAACAAATCATATGCAAAGATTGTCAACACACTATGAATTATTAGAAAACTTTACTAAAAAGAATCTTGAAGTACGGACTAACTGTGAAGGAATACTGCTACATAAAATATGCCATTTCATACTGACAACTATTTTGTGATTTGCCTTATATGAGGTTAACAGACGACACATATTCATAGAGTTATAAAATAATGAAGTGACTGGAGGAGGACAGAGATTTAATGTTTTGAGGCACACAAAGTTTTACCTGGGGAAAATAAAAAAAAATTTAGATGAATGGAATGTACTAAATAACCACAAAATGTACACTTTAAAATAACCACAAAATGTACACTTTAAAATAACCACAAAAATGTACATTTTAAAATGTCAAATGGTAGGTTATACATTTTATCATACAAAATATTTGATTGCTCATCCATAATCTCTTGCTATGATAGATGCATGCAGAGATATAGAAATTCCATCAGCTTTTTACTCTCCAAATGCCTACAAAAAGCCAAGGTTGGGCCAGGTTTATTCTAGGTGCCTAAAATTCAATCTGGGTCTCTTGGGTTGTCGACAAAAACTCAAATACTGAGTTATCACCTGCTGCCTCCTAGAGTCTGCATTAGCAGAAAGCTGAAATTGGAAGCAGATTCAGGACTTAAACACACACAATCTATTTGGAATTCAGGTGATGTCAGAGGCATTATTTTCAAAATTATTATTTATTTGTTTTCATTTTGACTAAAAGGCAGAGAGAAAATCTTCCACCTTCCAATTCATTGTCCAAAAATCACTTCATCCAAAATTAGGCAAGTATACTTCAACTTGATTCAGTCACCCATTTGGGAGGTAGGGATTCAAATATTTTAGCCATCATGTGCTGCCTTCCAGGATGCACATTAGCAGGAAGTGGAGAAAAAGAAGAGTAGTGGGGATCAAGTCAAGAACTCTGATATGGTATGTGGGCATTCCAACTGACAACTTAAGCTCTTGTGACACAGACTCACCACTGAAGAGGCATCTTAGTCATCAGGACAATGTTCAACACAAATAAAATCTATCAGATTCATGTTCTATGTATCCTTTATTTATGAATCTTTCTTTTGACTCTGGTTCTCATGGACCTCCTAAATACTGACTGCTTTTCTCCACTGACTCCTAGGTCTGTCACTCCATCTCAGGAAGAAATAAAAGCTCAGCATTGAGCTAATATATATTTTCAGATGTTTGTCAAAAGTGGCATTTCTCATTTTTATAATGAAAATGATATTAATTATATTCTATTTCACAAATATCAAGAGAACAGATTTAATGTAATTCATAAACAATTCTATAAATACAATGATACATATGTTTTCTTACTCTTTTTATAGGTTTCAGATATTACAATAAATATTTAACAGCAAAAAAAAAACACAACAAAATATCAGGATTTGAAACCAGATGAATTTAGACATGAGAAAGTGGAAGGAAATTAGAGAAAATCCCATTATGATGATTTAGCAAAATCTAGCTCATAGCTTATACATGTAAATTCAGAAATTAATCATATGGCTTTTATTTTTAGACATGTTCAGCCTGAAATGCAATATAGCCTGGATAGCTATACAGAAGTATTCAACACCAAATAGCAACTATGTTCAGAAGGTTGTGGGAGAAGCTACCTTGGAGGGAAGTGCGGGTGTCATAACCAATAGGGTCAGATCTGAAAAGAATAACTACAGGATGGGATAAATGGGAGAATGTATGGAATATTTGGATGGGTTATGTTAAGAAGAAAGTAGAATAATACAAGAAGAATGACAAGAAATCATAACGAACACATGATAGAAATTTTCAGGCCGGCGCCGTGGCTTAACAGGCTAATCCTCCTCCTTGCAGCGCCGGCACACCGGGTTCTAGTCCCGGTCGGGGTGCCGGATTCTATCCCGGTTGCCCCTCTTCCAGGCCAGCTCTCTGCTATGGCCCGGGAAGGCAGTGGAGGATGGTCCAAGTGCTTGGGCCCTACACCCTCATGGGAGACCAGGAGAAGCACCTGGCTCCTGGCTTCGGATCAGCGCGATGAGCTGACCACAGTGGCCATTGGAGGGTGAACCAATGGCAAAAAGGAAGACCTTTCTCTCTGTCTCTCTCTCTCACTATCCACTCTGCCTGTCAAAAAAAAATTTTAAAAAAAGAAATTTTCAGAAGAACAGGTACAGTAGTTGAGAAAAAAATAGAAGGTAGGCATTTAAGTTTAAAACCAGTTAAAATCCTG
Source organism: Lepus europaeus (assembly GCF_033115175.1). Lineage (NCBI taxonomy): Eukaryota > Metazoa > Chordata > Mammalia > Lagomorpha > Leporidae > Lepus > Lepus europaeus. The sequence goes on along the minus strand of NW_026909233.1, from coordinate 74,722 downwards.
TATTTCTGCTTCAAAGTACCTAATTTAACTCTGAGCTTTCATTCCTGATTCCAGGTTTTTGGTAATACAGATGTGAGGCATTCATGATGATTCAAGTAATTGGGCTTTTCCATTCATTTTGGAATACAGAACTATGGATAGGCCTGTCTCTTAGCTTCAGCCTTGTGTCTGTCTGGGCTACTGTAGGTATTTGGGAGGAATGAATCAGTTTATAAGTAATTTTTTTATGTTTCCTTTTTCAAGATTTATTTCCTTTATTTAGGAGGCAGTCTTGAGAGAGAGAGTGGGGGAAGAGAAAGAAGAGAGAAAGAGAAGAAAGAAAGAGAAGAAAGAGAGAGAGTGAGAGAAAGAGAAGAAAGAGAGAGAGAGAGAGAGAGAGAGAGAGAGAGAGAGAGAGAGAGAGAGAAAGAGAAGAAAGAGAGGAAGAAAGGAAGAAAGAAAGACGGGCCCGGTGCCATGGCGCACTAGGTTAATCCTCTGCCTGCAGTGCCGGCATCCCATGTGGGTGCCGCTTCTAGTCCCAGTTGCTCCTCTTCCAGTCCAGCTCTCTGCTGTGGCCCAGGAAGGCTATGGAGATGGCCCAAGGGCTTGGGCCCCTGCACCCACATGGGAGACCAGGAGGAAGCACCTGGCTCCTGGCTTCGGATCGGCATAGCTCCAGCTGTAGCAGCCATTTAGGGGGTGAACCAATGGAAGGAAGACCTTTCTCTCTGTCTCTCTCTCACTATTTGTAACTCTACCTGTCAAATAAATAAATAAAAATCTTTAAAAAGAAAGAAAGAGAGGGAGATATCTTTTATCCAATGGTTAACTCCCCAGATAGCCTCAATTGTCAGAGCTGGGTCACACTGAAGTCAGGAGCAAGGAGCATCATCATGGTATCCTAAGTGGGTGTCAGTGACCCAAACACTTGGGACATCTTCTTCTGCTTCCCAAGGTGCATTAGCAGGGATTTGAATTTGAAGTGAAGAAGATAAACCTTGAACCAGCCTAAATATGGAATGTCAGCATTGTAGGCAGTGGGTTAATCAATTATGCCACAATTCTGTCACAATTCTTAGCCTACCTCGATTACTTTGTGTTTTTCTATCTGTCAAATATAGAATTTATTTTTATTTGGAAAACTATTCACATATGGAAAAACTAGAAAATCTTGTAATTGACTATACTTTATATTATTGATGAATAATTTAATTGAAACTACTTTGAGTAGCATAAAGTGAAAATGAACAATGCAATGATTTGCTGTATGATGTAACTTTGGAAAGTCTGCAAGACAACATGAATCTATAAACAGGCTGAGAGAAATGTGTGCAGAGCTGTTATGGGAACTGGCTTTGTGGCTTAACAGGTTAAGCCAACAGCTGCAATGCTGGAATCTCATATGGATCATGGTTTGAGTCCCAGCAACCCAGCAACTCCATTTCCAACCCAAATTTTTGCTAATTGCCAGGGATTGCAAGGGAAGATGGCCCAAAGCCTTGAGTGGGAGACCTAGATGAATCTCCTGTCTCCTGGCTTTCACCTTGCTCAACCCTGGCAATTGTTGAGTATTTGGGGAGTGAACCAGATGATAGAAGATTCTCATATTCATTCTCTCTTGCCTTCCTTTATCTTTGTGACTTTGACTTGAAAATAAACCAAATAACCTTATAAAAAGACAACAAAAATAAAACAAGAACCTGTAGCAGATTCTGTTCCCTACATGTTCCTGGTCCTGCCCATGAATCCCATTCAGCCTCCAAAATGTTATTAGGACCCACACTATTGTAGCAATTCACACACAAAAAAATATTCAGTAACTTGTTTTTTAGCACTAGTCAACACTTTCCACTGCAAAATTCTATGTTTATGGGTCTGGTGCTGTGGCTCAGTGGGTTAAACCTGGCCTGAAACACCAGCATCCTATTTGGGCACCGGGTTCTAGTCCTGGCTGCTCCTCTTCCATGCCAGCTCTCTGCTATGGCCTGGGATAGCAGTAGAAGATGGTTCAAGTCCTCGGGCTCCTGTACCCGTATGAGAAATCAGGAAGAAGTTCCTGGTTTCTGGCTTTGGATCGGCCCAGTTCTGGCCATTGCAGTCATCTGAGGAGTTAACGAGCGGATGGAAGCCCTCTCTCTCTCTGTCTCTACCTCTCTCTGTAACTCTTTCAAATAAATGAAAAATAAATCTTTAAAAAATACTGTGTTTATTTCCAAGTTAGTACTAAATTCAATGCACAGTATCATATATAGGACCAATAAAGACAATTTCAAGTTTCATATCCCACAATGGTTTAGAAGGCTCTATGTTCCAATCTGACTCATGTAATAAATACATCAATGTTATAGAATCACAAAGGCTGGAAACAAATTTGCTAGAAGTTTTGATAGATCTAATGTCTTATAATCATGGCAATTTTACCATATCACATATTTATTTCTCCATTTTAATAAAAATATGATAAAGCTGCTATATCACAATGTAAAAAACAGACATGGACAACTTAAAAGAGAATATTGGGGAAACCCTGAAAGACATTGGCAAAAGCATTTGGTTCTCTCTTACAGATGTTCTTGGTTCCTGATATTGGCCTGCCCAAGCCTAGGCCACTGGAGTCATTATGGCTATAAATTGGTGAATGAAGAGCTTTGTGTCTTTCCTGCTCTCTCATTGTCACTCCGGCTTTTAAATTAGTAAGTATTAAAAAATAATTTTTAAACTCTATTTCAGTGAAGGTCCATTTAGCTACTCAAACAGTGATGTCAAATGTTTTTTCTAGGAGACATACAAATTAATGCTTACATAATCAGAGAATTACTTATATTTCTAATTGTCACTTGATAATGGCATATTAGTTAAAAAGAATTAAACTCAGTCAAATATCTTACATAAGTGGCCCAACTTTTTATTTATGTGACTTGGAGGCTTTGAAGGTACTAAGAATATGTTATAATACACATTTTTATTTTTTTTTAATTTTTATTTTATTTATGTGAAAGATAGATTTAGACAGTGAGAGAGAGAGACAGAGAGAAAGGTCTTCCTTCCATTGGATCACTGCCCAAATGGCCGCTACAGCCAGCGCGTTGTGCCAATCCAAAGCCAGAAGCCAAGTGCTTCCTCCTGGTCTCCCATGCGGGTACAGGGGCCCAAGCACTTGGGCCATCCTCCACTGCCTTTCTGGCCACAGCAGAGAGCTGGACTGGAAGAGGAGCAACCAGGACTAGAACCCGGTGCCCATATGGGATGCTGGCACTGCAGGCAGAGGATTAACTAAGTGAACCACGGCACTGGCCCCAATACGCATTTATTTTAAATCCTGTAATGCTCACTCCCATGTTCACTAAAATGGTAATATTGCATGTGTTGAGAAAATATACCCAATGATAAGTTTGAAGATATTTGAAATATTATACATGTTTTTAAAGAGCAGAAAATGAACAGTTTTTCAATATGTGGAAAAGAGAGGATAATTTTGAGAAAATAAGAAACATTAATTAAAAATTTTATTTCATTATTGTTGGATATATACTTTTGAAGTGCATCTTTCCTAAGTACTAGTTTTGAGGTACACTACTTTAAAATATTCAATGTATTTGATCAACATTCCCATATTGGCTGTTCTGTAGGATTACAAAATACAGTTATTATATTGCTTTACTTCTTATACTTCAGAGTTCATATATTAGAAACTACAAATATTGGATAACAAACACATTCATCATATCGTTCTTTGCTTACATGTTGCCATTAGCCAATTCACCACCTATGTATTGTTATGTTGATTTTTTTGACTTTTATTTAATGAATATAAATTTCCAATGTACAGCTTATGGATTACAATGGCTTCCACCTCCCATAACTTCCCTCCCACCCCCAAATGTCCCCTCTCCCGCACCCTCTCCCTTCCCATTCACAACAAGATTATTTTCAATTCTCTTTATATACAGAAGTTCAATTTAGTATATATTAAGTAAAGATTTCAACAGTTTGCACCCACATAGAAACACAAAGTGAAACATACTGTTTGAGTACTAGTTATAGCATTAAATCAAAATGTACAGTGCATTAAGGACAAGAGATCCCAGGGGGTGGAGCCAAGATGGCGGATAGTGAGGACGTGCGCCGTAGTTTGGGAAAATAAAGTTTCATAAAAGTGGAATTACTGTAGCCTCAGGAAAAGACTCAAGAAAAAAACTGCAGAGGAAACGCTTCCGGATCTTGTGGATGTGACACAGAGGACCTACAGGGAGCCTACCGCGTGGAAACTCAAGCACGGGAGAGGAGCCGCAGACTCTTGCCAGCGCGGGAACGGGAGGGAGGTAAGACAAAGACAGCAGAAACCCGAGACATTGGCGGGGGGGGGGGGGAAGCACAGGCCTCTCTTGTCACTCAATGAGCAAAACAAAGAGCAGGAGCCATTTTACATATCTAAAGCGCAGCCACAAACTCAGTAACTTCAAATTTGGTGAATCTTGAGAACACATTGAGGGCTGCATAAACTCTTTGTGAGGTCCCAGGGATAGATAAAAAAAATACTCACAGAGGCAAGATTTCAACTAGACTGAATTCCACTCACCTGTGCCGAATTACTTCCCAAATGAGTCAAGAAAAAAAGAGAGAGAGAGAGCAATCCAGCAAGGAGCAAGAGAGAGAACAATCTGGGTGAGTCACTTTTTGCACAGCCTTAAACCTGAAGAATCAAGCGGAGCTCTCTGGCCACACCCATCACAGCCTCTAAGGATCCATCAAAGCAGACAGCCCACTTAGAGGCATAGTATAACGAGAAAAAAAACACCACAGACAAAAAAAAAAAACACATAAATTATCTCCAACATGCCAAAAAACAAACGTAGAAACCGGGGTAACAAGAGCAAGGAAGACACTATGATGCCCGCAAATGAACAAGATACCCCAATCCAAGATTATGAAGATGAAGAGATACAGGAAATGCAAGAAGCAGATCTCAAAAAATTGATAAGAACATTAAGAAGTTCTCAAAAACAAATTCTTGAACTACAGAAATCCTTAATGGACAAGATAGAAAATCTCTCTCGTGAAAATGAAATATTAAGGAGGAATCAAAATGAAGTGAAACAACTAGTAGAACATGAAACTGTGATAGTGACAAAAAACCACAATGAAATGAAGAACTCAATAGATCAAATGACAAACACATTAGAGAGCCTTAAAAACAGAATGGGCAAAGCAGAAGAGAGAATATCGGAATTAGAAGACAGAGAACAGGAAATGAAACAGGCAAATCAAAGAAAAGAAGAAGAAATCAGAAATCTAAAAAATACTGTCAGGAATCCACATGATACTATTAAAAAACCCAACATTCGGGTTCTAGGAGTTCCTGAAGGCATGGAGAGGGAGAAAGGATTAGAAGGCCTTTTTAGTGAGATACTAGCAGAAAATTTCCCAGGTTTGGAGAAGGACAGAGACATCCTAGTACAGGAAGCTCATAGAACCCCTAATAAACATGACCAAAAGAGATCCTCACCACAACACGACGTAATCAAACTCAACACAGTGAAACATAAAGAAAAGATCCTAAAATGTGCAAGAGAGAAATGTCAGATTACTCTCAGAGGATCTCCAATTAGACTCAGAGCAGACTTCTCATCAGAAACCCTACAAGCTAGGAGAGAATGGCGAGATATAGCCCAGGTACTAAGAGAGAAAAACTGCCAGCCCAGAATATTATATCCAGCAAAGCTCTCATTTGTGAATGAAGGTGAAATAAAGAACTTTCACAGCAAACAGAAATTGAAAGAATTTGTCACCACTCATCCAGCCCTGAAAAAGATGCTTAAAGATGTGTTACATACAGAAACACAGAAACACGGTCACCAATATGAAAGAAGGTAAAGGTAGGAAACCTCACAGCAAAAGATCACAGGAGTCTCAAACCATATATTAGAAAAAATCTTGGCAAATGATAGGGCAAAGTTACTCCTTCTCAATAGTCACATTGAATGTTAATGGCCTGAACTGTCCAGTTAAAAGACACCGATTGGCTGATTGGGTTAAGGAACAAAACCCATCTTTTTGCTGCTTCCAAGAAACTCATCGGTCCAACAATGATCCATACAGGCTGAAAGTGAAAGGCTGGAAAAAGATAGACCATGCCAACAGAAATGAAAAAAGAACGGGCGTAGCCATCTTAATATCGAACAACATAAACTTTACCACAGAAACTGTCAGGAGAGACAAAGAGGGGCACTATTTAATGATTAAGGGATCCATTCAACAGGAAGATATAACAATTATCAATGTATATGCACCTAATTACAGGGCACCAGCTTATTTAAAAGACTTGTTAAGGGACTTAAAGGGAGACTTAGACCCCAATACAATAGTACTGGGGGAATTCAATACTCCACTCTCAGAGATAGACAGATCAACAGGACAGAAGATCAACAAGGAGACAGTAGATTTAAATGACAAATGGATCTAACAGATATCTACAGAACATTTCATCCTAATCTAAGGACTTTACATTCTTCTCAGCAGTACATGGAACCTTCTCTAGGATTGACCACATACTAGGCCATAAAGCAAGTCTCAGCAAATTCAAAAGAATTAGAATCATACCATGCAGCTTCTCAGACCACAAAGGAATGAAATTGGAAATTAGCAACTCGGGAATCTCCAGAGCACGTGCAAACACATGGAGATTGAACAACATGCTCCTGAATGAACAATGGGTCATAGAAGAAATTAAAAGAGAAATCAAAAATTTTCTGGAAGTAGATGAGGATAAAAGCACAACATACCAAAACCTATGGGGTACAACAAAAGCAGTGTTAAGAGGAAAGTTTATATCAATAGGTGCCTACATCAAGAAATTGGAAAGGCACCAAATAGATGAGCTTTCAAGTCATCTCAAGGATCTAGAAAATCTGCAGCAAACCAAACCCAAACCCAGTAGGAGAAGAGAAATAATTAAAATCAAAGAAGAAATCAAGAGGATTGAATCCAAAACAACATTACAAAAAATCAGCCGAAAAAGGAGATGGTTTTTTGTAAAAATCAACAAAATTGACACCCCATTGGCCCAACTAACTAAAAAAAGAAGAGAAAAGACCCAAATCAATAAAATCAGAGGTGAAAAAGAAAACGTAACAACAGACACCACAGAAATAAAAAGAATCATCAGAAATTACTACAAGGACTTGTATGCCAGAAAACAGGGAAATCTATCAGAAATGGACAGATTCTTAGAGACATACAACCTACCTAAATTGAGCCAGGAAGACATAGAAAACCTAAACAGACCCATAACTGACACAGAAATTGAAACAGTAATAAAGGCCCTCCCAACAAAGAAAAGCCCAGGGCCAGATGGATTCACTGCTGAGTTCTACCAGACATTTAGAGAAGAACTAACTCCAATTCTTCTCAAACTATTCAGAACAATCGAAAAAGAGGGAATCCTCCCTAATTCTTTCTATGAAGCCAGCATCACCTTAATTCCTAAGCCAAAAAAAGATGCAGCATTGAAAGAGAATTACAGACCAATATCTGTGATGAACATAGATGCAAAAATACTCAATAAAATTCTGGCCAATAGAATGCAACAACACATCAGAAAGATCATCCACCCAGACCAAGTGGGATTTATCCCTGGTATGCAAGGATGGTTCAACGTCCACAAAACAATCAACATAATACACTACATTAACAGACTGCAGAAGAAAAGCCATATGATTCTCTCAATTGACACAGAGAAAGCATTTGATAAAATACAACACCCTTTCATGATGAAAACTCTAAGCAAACTGGGTATGGAAGGAACATTCCTCAATACAATCAAAGCAATATATGAAAAACCCACAGCCAAAAACCTATTGAATGGGGAAAAGTTGGAAGCATTTCCGCTGAGATCTGGTACCAGACAGGGATGACCACTCTCACCACTGCTATTCAATATAGCTCTGGAAGTTTTAGCCAGAGCTATTAGGCAAGAAAAAGAAATTAAAGGGATACAAATCGGGAAGGAAGAACTCAAACTATTCCTCTTTGCAGATGATATGATTCTTTATTTAGGGGACCCAAAGAACTCTACTAAGAGACTGCGGGAACTCATCGAAGAGTTTGGCAAAGTAGCAGGATATAAAATCAATGCACAAAAATCAACAGCCTTTGTATACACAGGCAATGCCACGGCTGAGGAAGAACTGCTAAGATCAATCCCATTCACAATAGCTACAAAAATAATCAAATACCTTGGAATAAACTTAACCAAGCACGTTAAAGATCTCTATGATGAAAACCACAAAACCTTAAAGAAAGAATTAGAAGAGGATACCAAAAAATGGAGAAATCTTCCATGCTCATGGATTGGAAGAATCAATATCATCAAAATGTCTATTCTCCCAAAAACAATTTATACATTCAATGCAATACCAATCAAGATACCAAAGACATTCTTCTCAGATCTGGAAAAAATGATGCTGAAATTCATATGGAGACAAAGAAGACCTCGAATAGCCAAAGCAATCTTGTACAACAAAAACAAAGCCGGAGGCATCACAATACCAGATTTCAGGACATACTACAGGGCAGTTATTATCAAAACAGCATGGTACTGGTACAGAAACAGATGGATGGACCAATGGAACAGAATAGAAACACCAGAAATCAATCCAAACATCTACAGCCAACTTATATTTGATCAAAGATCCAAAACCAATCCCTGGAATAAGGACAGCCTATTCAATAAATGGTCTGGGAAAATTGGATTTCCACATGCAGAAGCTTGAAGCAAGACCCATACCGTTCACCTTACACAAAAATTCACTGAACATGGATTAAAGACTTAAATCTATGACCTGACACCATCAAATTATTAGAGAGCATTGGAGAAACCATGCAAGATATAGGTACAGGCAAAGACTTCTTAGGAAAGACCCCAGGAGCACAGGCAGTCAAAACCAAAATTAACATTTGGGATTGCATCAAATTGAGAAGTTTCTGTACTTCAAAAGAAACAGTCAGGAAAGTGAAGAGGCAACCGACAGAATGGGAAAAATTTATGCAAACTATACTACAGATAAAGGGTTGATAACCAGAATCTACAAAGAAATCAAGAAAATCCACAACAACAGAACAAACAACCCACTGAAGAGATGGGCCAAGGACCTCAAGAGACATTTTTCGAAAGAGGAAATCCAAATGGCCAATAGACACATGAAAAAATGTTCAAGATCACTAGCAATCAGAGAAATGCAAATCAAAACCACAATGAGGTTTCACCTCACTCCCGTGAGAATGGCTCACATCCAGAAATGAACTAACAACAGATGCTGGAGAGGATGTGGGGGAAAAGGGACACTAACCCACTGTTGGTGGGAATGCAAACTGGTTAAGCCACTATGGAAGTCTGTCTGGAGATTCCTCAGAAACCTGAACATAACCCTACCATACAACCCAGCCATCCCACTCCTTGGAATATACCCAAAGGAACTTAATTTGGCTAATAAAAAAGCCATCTGTACATTAATGTTTAAGGAATCTCAATTCACAATAGCTAAGACCTGGAACCAACACAAATGCCCATCAACAGTAGACTGGATAAAGAAATTATGGGACATGTACTCCATAGAATACTATACAGCTGTAAGAAACAATGAAACCCAGTCATTTGAAACAAGATGGAGGGATCTGGAAAACATCATGCTGAGTGAATTAAGCCAGTCCCAAAGAGACAAATATCATTTGTTTTCCCTGATCAGTGACCACTGAGCACCAAAGGGGAAACCTGTTGAAGTGAAATGGACACTATAAGAAACAATGACTTGATCAGCTCTTGTCCTGACTCAAGATGTACAATGTAATACTTTATCCTTTTTAGTATTTGTTGTTGTTGTTCTAGTACTAGTGGTTGAACTCTGTAATTAACACACAATTATTCTTAGGTGTTTAAATTTTAACTGAAAAGTGATCCCTGTTAAATTTCAGAGTGGAAAAAAGAGAGGGAGGTGATGTACAATTTGGGACATGCTCAATCAGACTTGCCCCAAATGATGGAGTTAGAAAGGTGCCAGGGGATTCCAATACAATCCCATCAAGGTGGCATGTACCAATGCCATCTCACTTGTCCAAGTGATCAATTTCAGTTCAGAACCGATGGCTCTATAAGGTCTAAGAGTAAAAGGTATCACACAAACAGGACAAGTGTCTGCTAATACTAACTGATAGAATCAAAAAGGGAGAGAAAGATCCAACATGGGAAGTGGGATACACAGCAGACTCATAGGATGGCAGATGTCCTAAACAACACTCTGGCCTCAGAATCAGCCATTAAGGCATTCGGATCTGGCTGAAGAGCCCATGAGAGTATTGTAGGCATGGAAAGCCAAGACACCATGGAAAAGAAAAAAAAGAAAAAGAATAAGACCTAAATGAAAGATCTCTGTGAGTGAGATCCCAGTGGAAAGAATGGGGCCATCAAAGAAGGAGGTACCATTCTCCGAAGGGAGGAGAGAACTTCCACTTTGACTATGACCCTATCGGAATAAGATCAAAGTCAGCGAACTCTAAAGGCTTCCATAGCCCTGGCAACTCATGACTAGAGCCTAGGGAGATTACTGACGCCATGAACAGGAGTTTCAAATTGTTAAGTCAGCAACAGGAGTCACTGTGGACTTACATTCCATGTGGGATCTGTCCTTAACGTGTTGTCTAATGTGCAGTGATGCTATAACTAGTACTGAAACAGTATTTTTACACTTTGTGTTTCTGTGTGGGTACAAACTGATGAGATCTTTACTAATTATATACTGAATTGATCTTCTGTATATAAAGATAATTGGAAATGAAAAAAAAAGCTGGTGTTAATTGGAAATGGCATAGAAAATTAATTAATTTTTTAAAAAAATATTATGTAGGATCTCTGTCTTTAATGTGCTGTACACTGTTATTTAATGCTATAACTAGTACTCCAAAAGCATTTTTTTCCACTTTGTGTTGCTATATGGGGGCAAACTGTTGAAATCGGTACCTAATATATACTAAACTGATCTTCTGTATATAAAAAGAATTGAAAATGAAAAGAAAAAAAAAAGGACAAGAGATCCCACGTGAAGAGCAAGTGCACAGTGACTCCTGTTGTTGACCCAACAAATTGACACTCTAGTTTATGGTGCCAGTAACCACCCTAGGCTGTCGTCATGAGTTGCCAAGGCTATGGAAGCCTTCCAAGTTCCCCGACTCTGATCATATTTAGACAAGGTCATAAAAGACAGAGTGAGGATAGTAACCAATGATCCTAAGAGTACCGTTAACCAGGTCTGAACAATTATACAGCATTAAGTGGGGAAGAGGACCATCAGTACACACAGGTTGGGAGTAGAGCCATTGGAGGTAGAGTAGAGGTTATGATTACAAAGGAATCAGGCCCAAGTACGCTAGACAGGGTCTAGAACAAAGGACAGAGTCATTAGTAGAGGAGCTAAGAAAGGTGCTGTCTAAGCTACAATCAAGTTTTCTGATTGAGAGGCAAACAGAACCTGACAGAAGGGGCTTGATAATAATCTGGTGGGTTTTAGGCCTTGTAAGTTGAGAGGCCCAGACCTATCTATCTCTTCACATGGGCTATATCCTAAGGGAGTGTGAACCTCCTAGGGGAAGGCACTCTGTTGACTTTCATTACTTAGCTGGCCTGGGAGGAGTGCTGGCCAGGAAAAAGCAGGTGGCATCTCTAACAAGAAATTTACAGTTCTGCCTGCATTGTTGCTGACCCTACTTGCCCATCCCCTCAGCTGCAGTGGTCACTTTGGAAGTTGGGCTGAGTGAAGGGCTTTTCAGCTTAGAGCCAATAAGATCTGTGGCTCTGACCTGGGCATCCTTCGACTCCAGGGCAGGTCCATTTCCAGTGATCCAACTCTTGGCAGAGCTGCCAGGGCTCTGCACAAGTTGACTTCTGCTGAAGCCCAGGCTTACCACATTGAAAGCCACTGCAGTGGATTGGCCTGTTGGGTCTCCTTGAGGGCAGATCACTGTACAGATCAGCCATTAATAGGCCTGCCACCCATTGCTTCTGATGCCTAGCTTTGTTTGCCTCCTGGTTTGTGTTCAAGCAGACCAGAGGATGCAAGTCAAGGGAGAGCCCAAGTCTGATCTCTAATCTTCAGTGGCCTGAACTACAAGTCTATAGTCACCGGCATGTTCTGTAGTAGTTTTTCTAAGGTAGACAATGCCCATGAGGAAAATTATATTCTCACTTAAAAACTTTCTTTCCCTTTGGTCTGAAAGGGAGGTTTTTTCTACTTACTGTATACTTCGCTGATGGCGAAGTAAATCTAGCTATGAAATTATAATTTAAGCTCTTATTTTGGCTATGCTATTACAGAAAAATGTTAGCCATCTCTTTTATAAGGTCTAAAGATTAAATTGTGCATCCTACAGATTCCTTCCTAATAGAATTAGTTTCCTACCTTGAGGAGAATAGAGAAATGAAAGAACAAGTTGGGCTTAGAATAGAGAAATGAGGGAGCAAGCCCTAGATCGCTTGCTGACAATAGCAATATCACATGAATACTTAGCAAACAGTTTCAACCATGAGATAACAACTTAAGAAAACATTTACCAGAAGGTCAATGCCTTCTATAAATTTTAAGAATCATATATTTGAAAACACCTCTTAAATATCTAACATGGTGTAGTTTGTTTAACCAGTAAACTTAAGCACAACCATATAAAATGTTTTTAGTTTCTTTCTACCAACAAGTATAAAACATATGATGCAGAGATTCAGGTCACATGAATTAAAATGTATCTTTGATTAATTTTAGCAGCTTAAATTTATGGACAATCTTATCTATAAGCCAATTAAAAGAAAATTCTTAATAAAATTTTATTAAATTTATAAAATGTTATATTGATTTTATCTATATACACCCATCATTTTCATGATAGTATGTGTATGTGTGTATGGCCCAAAGCAGCTGTCTCCAAAATTTATTTCATAAATTTCTAACCATCCATGAGATCCTATTTGCAGAAAGACCTCTAAGCATGTAATTAACATCAAATGATATTATAATTGTGAAGCATTGATTCAAATTGAACTAAGATCCTATAAAAAGGTATATACATGGACAGAGGAAATCTCATGTAAGGATACAGCAAGGCAGTGGCAGTGTGATAGTTAGAGAAGCTTCAGGAGAAACTGCACCTGCTATTACCTTGCATTTAAATTTTCATTCTCTAAAACCACAAGAAAAATGTTGCTTTGATCAAACAACACATTCTACAGTATTGGGTTGTGGCAACCAGAGCATGGTAATATCCTCCTGTCTCTGCGGACATTTTTGGCAGCCAACTAGTATGCCAGTATTGTTATCAGAAATACAGAAATTTAAACTGTGGTTTCATGTGGCCAAACATCTAAACAGAGAAAACAAATATGAAATCAGAGTATCCATCTTGAGGATCCTAGAAAACAAGAAACCAAATATACGAGGAAATGAACAATAAAGATCAGAGCAGAAATAAAAGGAATATTAATATTAAAGATAAGTGTATTGGCCGGGGGCACAGCTCAGTAGGCTTATCCTCCGCCTGCGGCACTGGCACCTGGGTTCTAGTCCCGGACAGGGTGCCAGATTTTGTCCCGGTTGCTTCTCTTCCAGTGCAACTCTCTGCTGTGGCCCGGGAATGCAGTGGAGGATGGCCCAAGTCCTTGGGCCCTGCACCCGCATGGGAGACCAGGAGAAGTGCCTGGCTCCTGGCTTCAGATCAGCGCAATGCACTGGTCACAGTGGCCATTGTTGGGGGTGAACCAACAGAAAAAAGAAGACCTTTCTCTCTGTCTTTCTCTCTCACTGTCCACTCTGCCTGTCAAAAAAAAAAGTAAAAAAAAAAAAGATGTGTGTTAAAGTTCTGATTTTTAATAGAAGAACAGTTCTTAGCTAGGTTTTATAAAATAGATTCAAGTAAATAAAATAAAAGAGACACTGCAATTCATATCACAGATATACAATGGATCACTAAGGAATAGTAACAGCAACTGTAAATTATAAAATTGAAAAAAAAATGTTTATTTTGTGGATACATATAACCTACCAAACCTGAGCCAGGAATATATAAAATGCCTGAATAGACCAATAGTGAGTAACAACATTAAGTCAAAAATAACATGTGTAGAAGATACTTCCTAAATGTTTTTAGGGGAGCACATTCCCCTGGAATAGGACATGTCTGCAGTTCTGTCTTTGCCTGTGCAGGCTGGGTGAGTGCACACCCTTCCTATGGAATGTGACGGCAGAAGGCAGCAGGGTGGGTAATCTGTAACTAATGGTAAATACTGGTTTCAGGAGCTCAAGACTGTAAATAAGATTCTGGATACTGGTACTGCATGACTGTTGTCCTTCAGAACATAGGTTTTGACTTTTCCTGTTCATATGGTGTACTTTGGTTAGTGTATTTCTGTGCCTACATGCTTGGTAGCTTGTTGAATTGCTTGTAGCCTCTAATAAAATGTGCTGGCTGAAAGTTGTCTTCTGGCACATTCCTCTGATAGAGGCCCCTGTGTTCAATTTCTTCATTTTGAAAAACCTCACAAAAGTGTTCAAATAAAAGTTCAGTACCAAATATCTCCACTACTAAAATCTATCAAATTAAAAAAAATCCATGTTTTCTAAAATTATTTGAAAAAATGATAGGGAAAGAAACTTTCCAAACTCATCATATGAGGCCAGCATTTCTTAAAGTGAACTGACATTTGGAAAATCTATGTTTATTTCTGATTCTCTGTGGTTCAAATAAAAAATATAGACCAGAGTGTCTGATGAATATAGATGCAACGTACTCCTCATAATAGATTCCATTTTAGAATTCAAAAACATATAAACAAGATCAGATATCATAATCAATTCAGATGTAACCTAGGAATAGAGAAAATATGAATGTGAATCATAATTCCAATAATTCACATCAATCAAAAAATAAACATTATAGTCATCTAAATAGATGTAGAAAACATATTCACATAAAATAATGCATCCATGTATGAGAAAAGTATTGAGCAGAATATTTTTAGACTGCACCTACTTCAGGGAAAAAATACATTAGAGAAGCCCAGAGCCAAATCCTATTGAATGACTAAAAACTGAAAGTATTTCCTCTATGATCTGGAACTATAAAGTGATGCACACACTCTCTTCTTGAAATCAATATTGCAATGTATGTTCTGGGCCAAACAAGTACACAAGGGAAGGAAATAAAAGATATAGAAATAGGAAAGAAGAAATTCAAATCATTTATATATCCAGATGACTTAATTCTATTGATAAAAAGTACAATGAGTTCACCAAGAGGACGTTAGAACTGGTAAATGGCATTGGCAGACTTGCAGGATGTAAAGTAAATACAAAAAATCAGAAACAATTTTATATATCTATACTATTGTGAACCCATTTACAAAGAAAGTATAGGAGAAATTAAATTCATAATAAGAATAAAATATCCTAGAATAAATTTGACTTGGGATGTGAAATACCTCTACAACAAAAATTACAAAACCATGATAAAAGAAATTAAAGTCCAAAAACTCTCATGTTCATGGCTTGAAGTAATTCCCAGGATTTCCATAGTATCCAAATCAATTTACAGATACAATATAATTTACATCAAATTTCAAAGAAATGATTCACATATCTAGAAAAACAAACCTAAACTTCATATATTCATATGGATTTAAAAAAAATCCCAAATAGACAAAGCAATCTTGAGAAACAGAACAAATCTGGAGGCATAACACATGGATTCAATATATACTACAGAGGCAACATAATCGCTGGCATAAAAACTGATGCATAAACCAGAGTAAGAGGATGGAGGCTTCCAGAAAGAAACACAGATATTTACAGATCATGGATCTTTGACAAGGTAATAAAAATTAACTTGTAAAGCAAATGCAAATAGTAAATGGTCCAGAGGAAATTGGATGTCCATCTGGACATGACTAAATGTAAATTACCTCCACTAGTATCTGATACAAAATCAACTGATACTGAGTCAAGGATCTAAATGTAAGACCAGCAATTCACAAAATATAGAGAAAACTTACCTGAACCCCTATGTTTATTGCAGCTCAATTCACAGAAGCTAAGAGATGTAATCAACCTGGAGGTCCACCAAATGAATACTGGTTAAAGAAAATGTGGCATATATACACTATGCAATACTACTCAGCTGTATAAATGAATGAGACACTGTCATTTGCAACAAAATATGTGGAACTAGCAACCACTGTGCTCAGTGAAATAAGACAGCCCCTAAAAGATAAATATTGCATGTTTTCTGTGATTTGTGGTAATTAATGTACAGATCACAAAAATGTAGTGTATATGAGTGAAATTGGCCCTTTGAGATTTGATCATTGTTTATGGTTTTTGTGTATTTTAAAAACCCAAAAGACTGGGATAAAATATTTGGAAATTCTGCATTTGATAAAGCAGTGAAACCCAATATATATATATGGAACTGCTCAAATTATACAACAAACAATGTTAAACATTGTGAAAGGACCTGAACAGGCATCTCTCCAAAGAAGAAATATTCATGGTCAAGAAATATGGAAATACATGCAATATAATTAATTATAGGAAAATTTAAATCGAAATACACTGGGTATCACCTCACTCCAAAAAACAAATGCTGATGGGATGTGAAGAAAAGAAAAACCTAGTAAGTTACTGATGAGAATGCAAATTAGCCTGAGCATTATAGAGACCAATATGGTCATTCCTCAAAAAATGAAAAGTGATAAACCTCTCCAAAAATTGTGTATGTGTCAGAAGGAAATTCAATCTGCATATCAAAGAGATACCTCCCTTCCTTTGTTGACTATAGTACTATTCACAGTAGCCATGGTATGGGATCAACCTATGTGTCTGTCAATGGGTTAAGGGTCAACATAACCTCATTCAGTGATTAAAAAAGTATGCAATATTATTTGCAGCAAAATGGATGGAACTGGAGACACTTAAGAAAAATAAGAGCAGCATTGAAAGAAATAAATCTAACATGTTGTCTTTCATATGTGGTGTCTAAAAACAGCTGATATAAATTTATAATTGTTTTTAATCAGGATGGGAAGAGTGATTTCTGAGGATACAGGCAGGTAAGATAGCAGATACAGAAAGAGAGTTATAAAGAAGCAACCAGTTGCAATATGCCATAATATGGCACTGAGATTGTAGTTCACAAAAAGATATTTTTTATCAGAAGCTGGAGTGGAGGAGCTTGTGGGCAATCAACACAAAGAAAGTAAATGGAAAACCTGGTTTCCAAGATTGATTAAGTTATGCTATGTAACTTCTCAAATGTTGTACATTACCTTATAATAATATACAATTAGTACATGTTAATCAAAGATTGAATACAATTTTTTAAATGAGGTGCTTCTCTATACACAATGAGCTATGTACAAAAAGTAATGAACAAAGCAACTTCATTTACAAAGCATGAGAAAACAGCCAGTAATTTCCAGTATCATTATGGTTTAAATGCAAATAATCTTACAATTTAAAAATCAAGGCTGCCTTGCCAATTGACTTTCTACTCATCCCTTGCATGATTTATAGCTAGACTTTCTGATATTCTATGAATTCCATTGTTGCAAAGCTAAACTTGAACCTAGAAGGAAGAACAGTTATACTGTTTTTAAGATTCATTTACTTACTTGAAAAGGGTACAGAGGTGGGATACAGAGATCTTGCATCCATTGGTTCACACATCAATGCTTTCAAATGTTGAGGATGGGTCAGGCAGGTACTCCTTTTGTGTCCTCAATGTGTGTGGAAGATATATGAGTACTTAAGCCATCATTCAATGCCCCTCAGATGCATTGGCAGGAATCTGGATTGAAAGGGTGAACTCTTCAAAACTTGAATGAAGCACAAATATATGAAACAAGGGCAGCCCAACTGGTGGCTTAACCCACTGCCCACAACCTCACCACTTTATACTGTTTCATTCATTCTGAACACTGTTGTCAAAATACAGGCACAATGTTCAACCTTGGTTCCATGTTTAAAAACTCAGTTTAAAAACAGGTTTGGGATAAATACTTACTGTGGCAATTAAGAAAATTTATTCCACAATGGAATAAATGGTTCTGATGCTGATTCCAGCTTCCACTTAAATCAGATGCTGGGAAGCCAATGTGATGACTCAAGACATGGAGTTTGTGCTACCCACATGGAAAACCTGGATTGAGTTACCAGCTCTCTGGTTTAGACCTGATACCCCCGGAGGTAGTGAGCATTTCTGAAATGAACTTGTGAGTAGGAGCCCTTTCTCTCATTCACTGTTTCTTGCTTTCTCTCATGAGGAAAGAATTCATCAGAAAGAGCAGCATAAGTTTGGATGTCAGACCACGTAAGGAAAAGACCAAAAACAAATGAAGTTACAGCAATATATTTACTTGTTTTATTCCCATTCTTGATTCCTGATGCCTTAATAATGCATTTAAGTGATATCTTACACTATGTTCAATTTAAAGGAAAAGAGAAGTTGGGCATTTGGCATAATTTTTCAAGAGGCTCCTTCGGTGCCTTCATCCTACACTGGGGTACCAAAGTTATGTTGTGACTAAACTCTCAATTTCAGCTTCCTACTAATATTCACCATGGAAGGAAGCAGGTGGTTGCTCAAGATATCTGCTAACTGAATCTTGGACAGAGATTGTGTTCCTAGCTCCTTATTTGGCTAGGCCAATTTGCACTGTTACAGGAATTTGAGGATGAAACCAGCAGATAATAGACCACTCTCTTTCTGCATTGCATAAATAAAATAAATGAATAAAAATTTAAAAATAAAATGATAAGAAAAAGTAAAAAATTAAAATAAGAACTAATATGGGTGTTTGGTGCAACAGTTAGCACATCAAATGTGATGGCCACATCTTTTATCAAAATGTCAATTTTGAGTACAATAGCTCCAATTCTGATTCAACTTGTTGCCAGTGAACACCATGGGAAGCAGCAGGTGATGGCTCAAGTGCTTGGACCCTTGTCACACATGGGTCACACATATCTTAAGCCTAGCAAAGCTGTAACTCTGATAGAGTTTTAGAGATTAAAACAGTAGCTGGAGGATCCTTTTCCCTGTGCATTTTAGTATTTAAAATGAGCAATTAATAAATATGACATAAAAATAATGCAAACAGAAAGAAAACCATAACAAATATGATATACACTATGCCAACTATATCAATAATCATTTTAAATGTTTATTATCTAAATATGCTAATTAAAATCAACTTATATAGGAAAATTTAAGCCCAGACCCATCTTTGTGCTGTCTATAGGAAAACTACTGAAATGTATATACATATGGAGGGGATTTAAATTCATTTAGGTCAAAGGAGAACAAATCTCATTTGCATAGTAGTTCAAGTAGTCTACTGTGTAACATGATAATGATAGTTAATTACAATAAGACATTAGGTTTTGAGTATTTTCATTATGTAAAATAGGAATATGGTATAATAAATATGGTGATTGTCTTGATATATATATTTCCAAAAATCATTCTAACTTAATATACATATATACAGATTTCAAAAATGAAAAATGAAGATATAAACTAATTAAATCAAAAATATGCAGAAACATAGCTCATTATAACACCAGCACAATGAAGCCTGTAAAAGCAATATGTATTTTAGGTTAATTAGGATTTATGTAAGAAAAATTACAAGGTTTATATAGTGAGAGGAACAGGCAGTTCTTCATGAGGATATTACAATGCTTCATATCAGTGTTCCTAAATAGACCATCAAAATATATTAGAAAAATGCTTACAAAACTGCAAATATAGACCACTATTAATCAGTACAGATAAATAAAATGGTATAAATGCCCCACCAGGGTTAATTAGTAGTTATCAATATGTCATTGTGCAGATATGTCAGCTAAAATTTGATGGAGAAAATAAATAAGTAAGGTAATTCCAAATGCTGCAAAATCACAAAAATAGTATATATGGATGAAAAGATAGACAATTAATTCACCCATACTATCAATGTTTCCTACAAAATCAGAGCTTACCCACAATCTATAACCTGACAGCATTTTTCTGGCATGTAAAAAAATATTGACCAAGAATTGTCACATGAGGAACGGAAACCAGGAAAGATATTGTCACAAATATCAAATACAAAGCAAGGGAAACTCATGGTTTAGATAAACAGAATGTAAGCAATCAAAAACACCAAAAAGAGTCAGGATGTGGTCTCTGTGGAGGAAAAGGGGAAGAAACTGGGAAAAAACCTGAACTGACCAAGGCCCATTTATTTTAATGGGTACTGACTCTATGGATGCTAACATTCTTACTCAAATTTAGCAGAAAACAATGTCAACACTTCTCTTTCCTTTCAGTTTTTATCATTGGATAATCTCAGATTTCTATGCAAGAAAATGTCTAACATTGAAATCATGACACATAATTTCTAAATATGTGGGTAAAGTGTAATTAAAAGGCAACAAATTTCTACAAAGACATGAAAAAAAAAACTAGCTCTGGGAAGCAGCTTGTTAATCCCACAATTCACAAAGGAACTCAAACTCAGAACATTATCCAGGTTTGCACACATTGGGGATCATTCTGAGGCGATGCAGACTAAGAGGTCTTACTCCAAGGTTCTGAGTGAGGCACACCTCAGCAGCCAGAAAATTTAATTAATTTACTGACTCAGATATTCTGTTATTAGCAACAAGAAAACTGACCAAGAACCCTAAGAAGGGCTGTGCTGAGAGGAGAGTTGTGAGCTGGACACCTGGTTTCTCTGCTTAGGGAAATCAGGCCACATATGAAAGTTGAATTCTCCATGGGGATTCTCTTGCTCTCCATACACAATTTGGAAAGCTGTGAGGTTCCAGGGTTCACACAAACTCACTTCATTTAGAGACAGGATGATCTTGAGACAAGATTATGAGCCACTGTTCCATACTGAGTTAGAGTCCTCATGTTAAATTTCTGTCTTTAATTTTCTATCATGACATTAATGATGTGATATTGCTATGATATTGATGGCTATATTGACTGTTGTTTACTGATTATGGTTAAATTAACTGTTGCTTACTGATTATGGTTATATGTTAAGCTTACATTGTCATAATATATACAATAGTTTAATGTTAAACATAGAGCTATAGATTATTAGACATAAGTTAATTAGACACATAGTTAAGTCTAAAATAAAATTATAAGAAATTTTTCTTATATACCAGAAGTAAAAGTGTGGAGTGTAGGAGTTGGAGTCCCTAGCTTACTAAATGCCAGTTCCGCTTCTGTACTCTGGCTGCTTGCTTGCCTGCTATGCTCCCCTGGAATTTATGACCTCCTACCCCCCACCAGCTCCCCTGGAATTTATGACCCAATGCTTCCCATCAGTTCTTCCTTGTGCCATCTCCTTTGTGTGGCCCTCCCGCCACATAACATAGATAGTCTTTATGTTTAAATGAACTAATGAACACGTTAGGTCCCAATATATTGCCATATAGAGAATAAGAATGTAACCTGCAAAGGAGATGACCTGCACCCTTGTAAGTGCGAGGCTATAAAAACCTCTCTTATGCGGCTGGTGCCATAGCTTAACAGGCTAATCCTCCACCTTGCGGTGCCGGCACACCTGGTTCTAGTCCCAGTTGGGGCGCCGGATTCTATCCTGGTTGCCCCTCTTCCAGGCCAGCTCTCTGCTATGGCCCGGGAAGGCAGTGGAGGATGGCCCAAGTGCTTGGGCCCTGTACCTGCATGGGAGACCAGGAGAAGCACCTGGCTCCTGACTTCGGATCAGCGAGATGCGCTGGCTGCAGCGGCCATTGGAGGGTGAACCAATGGCAAAGGAAGACCTTTCTCTCTGTCTCTCTCTCTCACTATCCACTCTGCCTGTAAAAAAAAAAAAAAAAAAAAAAAAAAAAAAAAAAAAAAAAAAAAAAAAAAACCTCTCTTATGCAATTGAGAGGGCCTTTTGCCTGTGCACTGCTAAATGGCTGTGTGCGGGTAGGCGGTCCCAGCCGGCTGGTAACAAATAAACCTCTGCTTTTGCATCCGCGACTGTGCCTTGTGCGTTGATTGGGAAATTCTGACTCAACATTAGAAACAAAAGCTTAAGAAATTGTGTGATTACATGGGAAAAATTAAACACATTAAGGAAATGTCACTGGAGAAGAAGCTAAGGGCCCTTGTATTCATGCAAGAAAGAATTCTCTGTGAGACAGAGAGCAGTGGAAAGCAAAGTAGCAAAATTTTTTTAGGGTTGGGACATACATAAGAACAGATGGGCGCCTCTCCAGACAGAACCTGAGAGAGTGCCTAGTTCACATTTAAGCAAAGGTTTTTAAGGGGCTGGGTCTTGCCTTTCTGCCTTTTTTCTCCCCATCTTCTCCAGAACAAAGGACTTCTTAGGTGTAAATACAAAAAATTCCTTTCTGATTTTCCCACTGAAGTCAGACTGGGGAAGCCTGGCTAACTTGGCCAAGAGACTTCTCTCTAGGGTGCCTGCCTTAGAGGAAGAATGCTTATCAGGCCAGGTAGAAGGGGCAGGACCCCCTGGAAGGTTATCAGAGTCTGTGGGCAGGACTTTGAAATGCAGATACTGGACAGCACCTGCAATGTTATTGGGTGACTTTGAAATGCGAATGCTGGACTGCTGTAGATGTCAATTCCCTTAGACCCTTGTCACACACAGGTTAATTTCTGACTTCCTACCTAACAAAAAGGCAGAAGAATCAAGTTATCCTATAACCTTAGGTTTCTAAAATAAAAGTTTTAATGTCAGGTCACAACAGTCAGAACCAAGGAGGAAGAAATAACTTACAGGAGATGCCTAGAAATTTGACAAAGAAAATCATCAATTAAGTGGAAACTGCTAAAAGGGAAACTACATTAATATAGTTTTCACAATGAAGCACTATGACTTATTACAGATATATATCTGTTATATATATATATGTATATATACATATATATCGATATATGCATCTCCCCTTCCAATATGTATACATATCTAAATATCTATATATACATATATATCTATATATATACATATTTTAAATAACTTTATTGCTTTAGCATATTGGCCAAATCCATAGCTCTGTCTTTGTACTTATGTAACAATGCTCAATTGTGAGAAACTCATAGAAATAATTTCCTTCTAATCTCAGCCAAAGCAATCTCACACAAAATTATCCGCTACAAATCTGTAACATTCTTATATTCCCTTATATTCCTTAAGTTATTTGTTCTGCTTTGTTCCTCTCTCTCCTTACCAAACACCAGTTTTATTTCATGTTAGGACAAATACCAGCTGCATTCTTTGTGCAAGGTGACCAGTGTGTAACAAATCTTCCCAGCCAAATGAATCAGTTTACAGATTTTTATTGGGATTCCACTCCTGAGCAAGGTTCACCAGTTCCAACAGAGTGGGGGCCAGGGAAGTCATGCATCAGAGGTTGGGAGGGCTCCTTTTATAGATACAGGGCATGTGGGTTAAAGGTTGAGGTGCGTCTGATCTTCATTGGTTGACCTTTAGGTTGCACACAAGACCTTGGCAAGGACTTTTCATTCCTGGAAGTGTGGGCCTTCTCTCTTGCGAGTCTTGAAGCTACCACTTTGCTATTTAAAACACATCTTATGTGCCAAGACACATTTTCATTCTCATTTTTCTCTTCCCTATCTATTGGTTCCTTAATTTGATTTTGAAATTGAAGGACTTGTGGAAAATTGTGAAAATTTACCAGACTAACCTGCTAAAAAAACTAGGAAGTTTCAAGAAAGGTCAGTTAAAAAGTTTTAAGAAAGGTCAGTTTCTGGGAAACTGCAACTTAGCAGATAACAGGGAATAGCAGTTTGGAAATCCGCCTTGTGCAATGGTTAAGATAAGTAAAACTGATGTGTACTGAGATAAGTAGAACTGCTGTATACTAAGATAAGTGAAATTACTGTAAACAAAAACCCCCTTCCCCTTTGTATTCACTTGCTTAAGATAATTTTGTGGTTTTTGCCTTTTTTTTATTAAATCATTTTTTATTAAACTTTTATTTAATGAATATAAATTTCCAAAGTATAGCTTATGGGTTACAATGGCTTCCCCCCTCCCATAACTTCCCTCCCGCCCGCAACCCTCCCCTTTCCCGCTCCCTTTCCCCTTCCATTCATGTAAAGATTCATTTTCAATTCTCTTTGTATACAGAAGATCAGTTTAGTATATATTAGGTAAAGATTTCAACATTTTGCCCATATAGCAACATAAAGTGAAAAAACTACCATAGGATTACTAATTATAGCATTAAATAGCAATGTACAGCACATTAAAGACAGAGATCCTACATAATTTTTTTTTAAATTAATTAATTTTCTATGCCATTTCCATTTTAACACCAGGTTGTTTTTTTTTTTTCATTTCCAATTCTCTTTATATACAGAAGATCACTTTAGTATATAATTAGTAAAGACCTCATCAGTTTGTGCCCACACAGAAACGCAAAGTATAAAAATACTGTTTCAGTACTAGTTATAGCATCACTTGGCTTTAGACGACACATTAGGGACAGATCCCACATGGGGTGTAAGTACACAGTGACTCCTGTTGCTGATTTAACAATTTGACACTCCTGTTCATGGCGTCAGTAATCTCCCTAGGCTCTAGTCATGAGTTGCCAGGGCTATGGAAGCCTTCAGAGTTCGCTGACTTTGATCTAGTTCCGATAGGGTCATAGTCAAAGTGGAAGTTCTCTCCTCCCTTCAGAGAAAGGTACCTCCTTCTGTGATGGCCCCGTTCATTCCACTGGGATCTCACTCACCAAGATCATTCATTTAGGTCTTTTTTTTTTTTTCCATGATATCTTGGCTTTCCATGCCTGCTATACTCTCATGGGCTCTTCAGCCAGATCTGAATGCCTTGAGGGCTGATTCTGAGGCCAGAGTGTTGTTTAGGACATCTGCCATCCTATGAGTCTGCTGTGTATCCCACTTCCCATGTTGGATCTTTCTCTCCCTTTTTGATTCTATCAGTTAGTATTAGCAGATACTTGTCTTGTTTGTGTGATCTCTTTGACTCTTAGACCTATCAGAGCTATCAATTGTCAGCTGAAATTGATCACTTGGACTACTGCGATGGCATTGGTACATGCCATCTTGATGGGATTGTGTTGGAATCCCCTGGCACATTTCTAACTCCACCAATTGCGGCCAGTCCGATTGAACATGTTCCAAATTGTTCATCTCCTCCCTCTCTTTTTCCACTCTTAGATTTAACAGGGATCACTTTTCAGTTAAAATTTAAACACCTGAGAATAATTGTGTGTTAATTACTGAGTTCAACCAATAGTACTAGAACAACAACAACAACAAATACTAAAAAGGATAAAGTATTACATTGCACATCTAAAGTCAGGACAGGAGCTGATCAGTTCATTGTTGCTTATAGTGTCCATTTCACTTAACAGTTTTATATTTGACCAAAGATCCAAATCTAATCCCTGGAATAAGGACAGTCTATTCAATAAATGGTGCTGGGAAAATTGGATTTCCACATGCAGAAGCTTGAAGCAAGACCCATACCTATCACCTTACACAAAAATTCACTCAACATGGATTAAAGACTTAAATCTACGACCCGAAACCATCAAATTATTAGAGAGCATTGGAGAAACCCTGCAAGATATAGGCACAGGCAAAGACTTCCTGGAAAATACTCCAACAGCACAGGCAGTCAAAACCAAAATTAACATTTGGGATTGCATCAGATTGAGAAGTTTCTGTACTTCAAAAGAAACAGTCAGGAAAGTGAAGAGGCAACCAACAGAATGGGAAAAAATATTCGCAAACTATACTACAGATAAAGGATTGATAACCAGAATCTACAAAGAAATCAAGAAAATCCACAACAACAAAACAAACAACCCACTTAAGAGATGGGCCAAGGACCTCAATAGACATTTTTCGAAAGAGGAAATCCAAATGGCCAACAGACACATGAAAAAATGTTCAAGATCACTAGCAATCAGAGAAATGCAAATCAAAACCACAATGAGGTTCCATCTCGCCCCGGTGAGAATGGCTCACATTCAGAAATCTACCAACAACAGATGCTGGAGAGGATGTGGGGGAAAAACGGACACTAACCCACTGTTGGTGGGAATGCAAACTGGTTAAGCCACTATGGAAGTCTGTCTGGAGATTCCTCAGAAACCTGAACATAACCCTCCCATACAACCCAGCCATCCCACTCCTTGGAATTTACCCAAAGGAAATTAATTTGGCAAATAAAAAAGCCATCTGCACATTAATGTTTATTGCAGCTCAATTCACAATAGCTAAGACCTGGAACCAACCCAAATGCCCATCAACAGTAGACTGGATAAAGAAATTATGGGACATGTACTCCATAGAATACTATACAGCAGTAAGAAAAAACGAAACCCAGTCATTTGCAACAAGATGGAGCAATCTGGAAAACATCATGCTGAGTGAATTAAGCCAGTCCCAAAGAGAAAAATATCATTTGTTTTCCCTGATCGGTGACAACTGAGCACCAAAGGGGAAACCTGTTAAGTGAAATGGTTTTTGCCTTTAAATACTGCCTGTATCCCTCGTCCAGGACCTCACTCTCTCAGGAGGGAGGGGTCCGTTTTGCGCAAAACGTAAATAAACCGCCTCTTGCTGTTTGCATCGCCGGTGTCTGGAGTCTGAATTTCTGGGTCCCCAGGGTGCTACCAAGGACCCCGCCAGCTTTGGGTCCTTCAAAATAATCCTAAAAAGCCTCTAATATCAGAGCAAAGTATTTTAATAAAAGAACATATAAAATTTAAAATTATTTTAAAGTAGTCTAAAATGGTTTGTCTTATGTCAATGATTTATGTAAACAAAAAGTCCATTGTCTTTTACAATTTTTAAAAAGGAAACATTACAGGGGCCAGCACTGTGGTGCAGCAGGTTATTGCCCTGGTCTGAAGCACCGGCATTCCATATCGGTGCCGGTTTGAGACCCAGCTGCTTCCCTTCCAATCCAGCTCTCTGCTATGGCCTGGGAAAGCAGTAGAAGATGACCCCATGCCTTTGACCCCTGCACCTACATGGAAGACCCAGAAGAAGCTCCTGGTTCATGGCTTCTGATCAGTGCAACTCCAGCCATTGTGTCCAATTTGGGAGTGAACCAGGGGATGGAAGACTTCTCTCTCTCTCCCTCTCTCTTTGCCTTTGCTATCTCTGTGTAATTCTGACTGTCAAATAAAAAATAAATAAATAAATAAATAAGCTCTTAAAAAAGCAAATGGTACAAAAATTTGAAAAGATTTCTTTTATGTTTACCAATTTATTGCTAACAATTATAGATTTTTTAAAGAAACTAAAATATTAGACTGGTATGGTTATAATCTTGAGTCATGTCTTGCCAAATAACAACCTCAGAGGTTAGAATTAATGAACATTACATTATTCTACTAATGCGCATCATTTATTCTTAGGTCAAAATTGAACTTTTATGATGTTGAGTATCCACAAAAAATATGTTTAACTTTTGCTTGACCAGCAAACCCAGGCACAAAATATGTCAATGACTCTGAAAATAGTTTTAAGTTATATCTATCACCAAGGTTAAAACAACCTAGTTGATACTTACTTAGGTCACATGAATTGTTTAATCTACTCATCAGCTAAAATAGAATATTACAAAAACCAGTGACAGTCACACACAAATTTTATTGAAAATGAGAGACAAGGCAATTGGTTAGGACCAACACTCCTTACCAGAGTGCAGGCCCTAACAGCGAGTTACACAGTTTTTTATAGGATGCCGTACACTAGGGCTCACAATTTTGAACCCCTGGTATGCAGTGAACAATAAAAACCCAGAATATGATTGTAAGATAACAATTAACAATAACAAGTCCAGGAACAATAACAAATCCAAGATATAGTAGTAAGCTTACAGTGCAGAGTGCATTTCTGTCAACTTAGGCAGACCACTTGGGCACACCCTTTCTCAGTTCCTGGAATTTAGTCCCACATAGTTTCACAAGATATACCCTTAGCCTTTAGCAAGCAAAGGTAATATGTACAGAAGCAAGAGATCTGGAATTAGCTGTTAGTCATACTTACTCCACTTTGATTTTGATTCTACAGAATCAAAAGATATTTGGGTTAATTTAATAGTTTTAATTTATGTGAGTACTCATTTACCTATGTCAGTTAAAACAGAGCTCTTAAAGGAATTTTTTTACCATTAAGACATAATATGCAACATATACATTTACACATATGTAACAAAAATCATGAGACAGAATAAAGTCACTTCTGTAACAGCTATTTAAAATATATAACTACTTTCAAAAATTATCTATATACCAGAATTATTTCTTGCTCTTAATAATCTTAATTAACCATATTTTTTTCTCAATTGGAACTGGCAGGAATAAAAGCTTTACTTAAGCATTTAGTTTGGAAAATAACTTAGTCCTAGTAAAGGAGTTGAATATACATATATGAAAAGAAAATCATATCTTCATTTCAGATTCAGTTGGCAGAAATTCTTTGTGTTGCATTATTTTTATGATTCTTATTCTCTGTTGTCAATTGCACCAGGGGCTTCTGTAGCTCCTGACTTCAGATCAGCCCATCTCTAGCTGTTGCAGCTATTTGGAAAGAGAACCAGAGGATGAAAGACCTTTCTCTCTGTCTCTCCCTCGCTCTCTGTCTGAAACTCTACCTCTCAAATAAATAAATAAAAATCTTTTAAAAATATTATCTACACCAGTTGGTACAGGAACAAATGACCTAAATCAGGTCCAAATGTCATGAAACCCAAATGCCAGAGAAAGAAGATTTTCAGTGGGTATCACATTTGATCTAAGCCATCTTGGAGCCTCTCAACTCCCCTGCAAATACCATTTCTTTGTATCAACAGATATTCAGAGGGAGCTGATGCTAAGGCTGGGAGAAAAGGGAGAGCCTCCAAAAAAGTATTCTTGGCAGCTGCTTGGGTTGTCGCTGATATCCCTGCCCAAGGGTCAGCTCATATCCAGCAACCATAAAATGAGAGCCTCACACCTTTAGGAAGAGCTGTACCAAGAGCACTGGGGTGTGGATTTAGTGATCTATTTCCTAGCTGAGGGGAATTACATTATCCAGGAGGAGAAGCAAGGTACAGGGGATCCCACAAATCATGGATTCCCCCCCAAATTCCATGCATGAAGTCTGGATTCTCCCTGAGAACCTGCACATCCTAACCACATAATTTGGAAAAATACAGAGCTCTAGGGCTGAGTCAAAGTCACCACATTCAGGAATGAGAAGATATCCAGAGTCCCATGCCAGCTGCCATCCTGCAAGCATGAGGCAACTAACCCCACAAACACCATATTCCAGATTCTGAGCTGTCCAGGCATCCTTCTGTTGGCTCTTTTAGTGAGAGAACTTCACAGAATGACAAAGACTGAGCCTCCTGGAACCCCTATAAGCAGCAGACTGGAGAAGCTGTATTTAGCAGCATGAAAAAAAAGACCTCATGTTGCTCTTCATTGTTGATCCAGTGTGTCTAATTGAACAGTTTGCTGAGCCAATGAGCAGGCATCATGTCTGAGAAGATGCAGCCAATCAGAGTCATGCCTACTAGATTTCTGTGAGGGGTGGGGAGCAGGGGTGCCATTCATCCAGGCTGTGGCTGATGGGGGTAGTGAGGATTGAGTCTTGGGCTCAGGTCTGGAGGTGCTCACCCTCCTGGGGCCTCACTCTCCTAAGAGCAGGGGCTGCTGTCACCTTCCTGATGACTCAACCACATGAGAGTGGGGATCTCTCCCACCCTCCAATGTCTGTGATTCTGCTAGGATCTTATGACCTGGAGCTTCCAATAAACTCCTTTATAAGAAATGAAATTTACTCAAAATTTAATGAATTCTGAGCTTTTCATTTTCTCCATGTTTTTGACTTATTTTTGTTTTAGGTCATTTTGATTTTTTAATGATTTGAAAAATATTTAAAGATACTCTATAGAAGTTTTCTAGTCTGTATTTTGTCTGTTAAAATGGCTATTTTTTCCTGCTGCTAACAGTAAGCCAGTTGATATATATTCATCTTATACTCACTAATATCACTTAATATTCTTATCAGTTTATAGTTTGTTTTGAATTACCTTTGTAGATTGTAGATTCAATCACATATTTTGAAAATTTTGTTGTTTAATTGGGTATAGAAGGAACATTCCTCAAGACAATCAAGGCAATTTATGAAAAACCCACAGCCAGCATCATATTGATTGGGGAAAAGTTGGAAGCATTTCCACTGAGATCTGGTACCAGACAGGGATGCCCACTCTCACCACTCACAATATAGTTCTGGAAATTTTTGCCAGAGCCATTTGGCAAGAAAAAGAAATTACAGGAATACAAATTGAGAAGGAAGAAGTCAAACTATCCCTCTTTGCTGATGATATGATATTTTACTTAGGGGATCCAAAGAACTCCACTAAGAGACTATTGGAACTCATAGAAGAGTTTGGCAAAGTAGCAGGATATAAAATCAGTGCAGAAAAATCAACAGCCTTTGTATACACAGGCAATGCCACAACTGAGAAAGAACTTCTAAGATTAATCCCATTCACAATAGCTACAAAAACAAATACCTTGAAATAAACTTAATCAAGGATGTCAAAGATCTCTATGATGAGAATTACAAAACTTTAAAGAAAGAAATAGAAGAGGATGCCAAAGAATGGAAAAATCTTCGATGCTCATGGATTGGAAGAATCAACATCATCAAAATGTCCATTCTCCCTAAAGCAATTTACAGATTCAATGCAATACTAATCAAAATACCAAAGACCTTCTTCTCAGATCTGGAAAAAATGATGCTGAAATTCATATGGAGGCACAGGAGACCTTGAATAGTTAAAGCAATCTTGTACAACAAAAACAGAGCCGGAGGCATCACAATACCAGATTTCAGGACATACTACAGGGCAGTTGAATCAAAACAGCATGGTACTGGTACAGAAACAGATGGATAGACCAATGCAACAGAATAGAAACACTAGAAATCAATCCAAACATCCACAACCAACTTATATTTGATCAAGGAGCTAAAACCAATTCTTGGAACAAGGACACTCTATTCAACAAATGGTGCTGGGAAAACTGGATTTCCACATGCAGAAGTATGAAGAAAAACCCCACCTTACACTTTGCACAAAAATCCACTCAACTTTGATTAAGTATCTAAACCTATGACCTGACACCATTACATTATTAGAGAGAATTGGAGAAACCCTGCAAGATATTGGCACAGGCAAAGACTTCTTGGAAAAATCCCCAGAGGCACAGGCAGTTAAAGCCAAAATTAACAACTGGGATTACATCAAACTGAAAAGTTTATGTACAGCAAAATAAATAATCATCAAAGTGAAGAAGCAACTGACAGAGTGGGAGAAATTATTTGGAAATACTATAACTGATAAAGGTTTAATAACCAGAATCTACAAAGAGATCAAGAAACTCCACAACAACAAAACAAACAACACATTTAAGATAGGCCAAGGGCTTAAACATATATTTTTCAAAAGAGGAAATCCAAATGGCCAACAGACACATGAAAAAATGTTCAGGATCACTAGCCATCAGGGAAATGCAAATCAAAACCACAAGGATGTTTCACCTCACCCCAGTTAGAATGGTTTACATATCAACATCAACAAACTACAGATGCTGGTGAGGATATGGGAAAAAAGGCACAATAATCTACAGTTGGTGGGAATGCAAACTGGTAAAACCATTATGTAAGTCAGTTTGGAGATTCCTCAGAAATCTGAATATAGCCCTACCACATGACCCAGCCATCCCACTCCTTGGAATTTACCCAAGGGAAATTAAATTGGTAAGTAAAAGAGCTATCTGCACCTCAATGTTTGTTGCAGCTCAATTCACAATAGCTAAGACCTGTACTCAATCTAAATACAAATCAACAGAGGACTGGATAAAGAAATTATGGGATGTGTACTCTATAGAATACTACAGAGCAATAAAAAAAAACTGGTCATTTGCAACAAGATGGAGGAATCTGGAAAACATCATGCTGAGTGAAATAAGCCAGTCCCAAAGGGACAAATATCATATGTTCTCCCTGATCTGTGACAACTAACTGAGCACCTAAAAGGAAGCCTATAGAAGTGACACTGACACTATGAGAAACAATGACTTGATCAGCACTTGTCCTGACTGTTGAGGAACAACTTACTATTTTATTCCCTTTAGTATTTCCTTTTTCTACTTAATATCATTGATTGAACTCTTTAATTAACATACAATTATTCTTAGGTGTTTAAATTCAACTGAAAATTGATCCTTGTCAAAAACAAGAGTGGGAATAAGAGAGGGAGGAGATGTACAGTTTGGCACATGTTCACTCTGACTTACCCCTAATGGTAGAGCTAGAAACATGCCATGGGGTTCCAAATCCCATTAAGTTGACATTTACCAATGCCATCTTACTAGTCAAAGTGATCAGTTTAAGTTCATAATTGATCATAAAGATAGGATTAATTGTCAAAGGGATCACATAAATAAGATCAGTGCCTGCTAATAATAATTGATAGAATTAAAAAGGAGAGAATGGTCCAACATGGGAAGCAGGATACACAGCAGACTCATAGAATCACAAATGCCCTAAACAGAACTCTGGCCTCAGAATCAGCTCTTAAGGCATTCAGATCTGGCTAAGAAGCCCATTAGAGTTTCTCAGGCATGGAAAGCCAAGAGACTGTGGCAAAAAATGACCTAAATGAAAGATCTCTATGAGTGAGATTACTGTGGAAAGAATGAGCCATTAAAGAAGGAGGTACCTTTCTCTGAAGGGAGGAGGGAGCTTCCAGTTTGATTATGGCCTTGTCTAAAAAAGGTCAGAGTTTGTTTACTCAAGAGGCTTCCATAGCCTTGGCAGCTCATGACAAGAGCCTCGGGTGATTACTGACATCATAAATGAGAGTGCCAATTGTTAAATCAACAACAGGAATTACTGTGCACTTACTTTCCATGTAGGATCTCTGTCCTTAATGTGTTGTACTATGTGAATTAATGGTAAAACTAGTATTCAAACAATCTGTGTGGGTGCAATCTGTTGAAATCTTTCCTTAGTATATACTAAGTTGATCTTCTATATATAAAGATAATTAAAAATGAATCTTAATTAAGAATAGGATAGAAGAGGAAGTAGGAGATGGGATGTTTTACAGGTGGGAGGGTGGTTATGGGAAGAAAAACTGCTATAATTCAAAAGTTGTACTTTCAAAATTTGTATTTATTAAATAAAATTGTGTAAAAATAAAATAAAATTTTGTTGTTTAAGAATTGATCCATTTTTCTGATGCTTCTATTTTGTTGTTTCATTTTCCTGAATACACTTCTAGTACAATGTTGCAGAAATAGAATTGAAAGAGGTAGCTTTGTCAGTGTAAACTCCAAGGAAAAGAGCTTTAATTGTCTTATCTTAATTATACTGATTGTTATAGGCTCCTCAGAGACAATTTTAATTATAATAAGAAAATGCTGATATTTAACTTCTCTGCTAACAGTTTTTTAAAGCTTAGATGCTGAATTTAATCAAATGTTTTCTAGCATTAAGCTTAAATATTCATGCATTTTTTTATTTTTAATGATTTATTTGAAAGGCACACTGATAGAGAAGTTTCATCCATTGGTTCACATCTCAAATGATGACAACAACCAAGTTGTACATAGCTGAAGCCATCAGACAGAAATACCAACTGATCTCACACATGAGTGTCAGAGACTCAAGCATTTGGGCCATTTTCTACTGCTTTCCCAAGTGGAACAGCAGGGAACTGGGCAAAATGTCAATCATTCAGAATTTAGCACACTGATACGTGACTCCAGCATCACAACTGTTGGGTTAACCCACTGTGCCACAAGGGCAGCCACTGATTTTGAGTGTTTTTATTTTCTTTTTTTTTTTAGGCAGTAGATTAATGTACAAGATATATATATATATATATATATATATATATATATATATATATATATATTTGAAGGGCAGCATTACACACACACACACACACAGAGAATCTATTAGTGATGGCTAGGTCTGGGAAAACTTGAAGCAGGAGTCTTAACCTCCATCTGGGTCTCCACAAGGGTGCAGAGGCCAAAAGCCTTGGGTATCTTTCACTGCATTCTCAGGCTTATTTTTTAATTAAACTTTTATTTAATGAATATAAATTTCCAAAGTACAGCTTATGGGTTACAATGGCTTCACCCTCCCAAAACTTTCCTCCCACCCACAACCCTCCCCCCTCCCACTCCCTCTCCCCTTCCTATCACGTCATGTTTCATTTTCAATTCTCTTTATATACAAAATATCAGTTTAGTATAAATTAGGTAACGATTTCAACAGTTTGCCCCCATATAGCAACACAAAGTGGAAAAAAAATACTGTTGGAGTACTAGTTATAGCATTAAATAAGAGTGTACAGCACATTAAAGACAGAGATCCTACATAATTTTTTAAATTAATTAATTTTCTATGCCATTTCCAATTTAACACCAGGTTTTTTTTTTCATTTCCAATTATCTTTATATACAGAAGATCGATTCAGTATGTAATTAGTAAAGATCTCATCAGTTTGTACACACGCAGAAACACAAAGTGTAAAAATACTGTTTCAGTACTAGTTATAGCATCACTGCACATTAGACAACATATTAAGGACAGATCCCACATGCGATGTAAGCACACAGTGACTTCTGTTGCTGACTTAACCATTTGACACTCCTGTTCATGGCGTCAGTAATCTACCTAGGCTCAAGTCATGAGTTGCCAGGGCTATGGAAGACTTTAGAGTTCGCTGACTTTGATCTAGTTCCGATAGGGTCACAGTCAAAGTGGAAGTTCTCTCCTCCCTTCAGAGAAAGGTACCTCCTTCTTTGATGGCCCCGTTCTTTCCACTGGGATCTCACTAACAGAGATCTTTCATTTAGATCTTCTTCTTTTTTTCTTTTCCATGGTATCTTGGCTTTCCATGCCTACAATACTCTCATGGGCTCTTCAGCCAGATCGAAATGCCTTAAGGGCTGATTCTGAGGCCAGAGTGTTGTTTAGGACATCTGCCATTCTATGAGTCTGCAGTGTATCCCACTTCCCATGTTGGATCTTTCTCGCCTTTTTTGATTCTATCAGTTAGTATTAGCAGACACTTGTCTTGTTTGTGTGATCCCTTTGGTTTTTAGACCTATCTAAGCCATCGAATGTGAAGAAAATTGATCACTTGGACTAGTGAGATGCCATTGGTACATGCCACATTGATGGGATTGTATTGGAATCCCCTGGCACATTTCTAACTCCATCATTTGGGGCAAGACTGATTGTGCATGTCCCAAATTGTGCATCTCCTCCCTCTCTTCTTCCACTCTGAAATTTAACAGGGATCACTTTTCAGTTAAAATTTAAACACCTAAGAATAATTGTGTGTTATTTACAGAGTTCAACCACTAGTACTAGAACAACAACAACAAATACTAAAAAGGATAAAGTATTACATTGTACATCTAGAGTCAGGACAAGAGCCGATCAGGTCATTGTTTCTTATAATGTCCATTTTACTTCAACAGGTTTCCCCTTTGGTGCTCAGTGGTCGCCGATCAGGAAAAACAAATGATATTTGTCTCTTTGGGACTGGCTTAATTCACTCAGCATGATGTTTTCCAGATCCCTCCATCTTGTTTCAAATGACTGGGTTTCATTGTTCCTTACTGCTGTATAGTATTCTATGGAGTACATGTCCCATAATTTCTTTATTCAGTCTACTGTTGATGGGCATTTGGGTTGGTTCCAGGTCTTAGCTATTGTGAATTGAGCTGCCATAAACATTAATGTGCAGATGGCTTTTTTATTAGCCAAATTAATTTCCTTTGGGTAAATTCCAAGGAGTGGGATGGCTGGGTTGTATGGAAGGTTATGTTCAGGTTTCTGAGGAATCTCCAGACTGACTTCCATAGTGGCTTAACCAGTTTGCATTCCCACCAACAGTGGGTTAGCGTCCCTTTTCCCCCACATCCTCTGCAGCATCTATTGTTGGTAGATTTCTGGATGTGAGCCATTCTCACCGGGGT
This sequence comes from Lepus europaeus, assembly GCF_033115175.1. Classification (NCBI taxonomy): domain Eukaryota; kingdom Metazoa; phylum Chordata; class Mammalia; order Lagomorpha; family Leporidae; genus Lepus; species Lepus europaeus. The sequence continues at coordinate 38,606 of NW_026909233.1, read as the reverse complement.
GAGGTGAAACCTCATTGTGGTTTTGATTTGCATTTCTCTGATTGCTAGTGATCTTGAACATTTTTTCATGTGTCTGTTGGCCATTTGGATTTCCTCTTTCGAAAAATGTCTATTGAGGTCCTTGGCCCATCTCTTAAGTGGGTTGTTTGTTCTGTTGTTGTGGATTTTCTTGATTTCTTTGTAGATTCTGGTTATCAACCCTTTATCTGTAGTATAGTTTGCAAATATTTTTTCCCATTCTGTCGGTTGCCTCTTCACTTTCCTGACTGTTTCTTTTGAAGTACAGAAACTTCTCAATTAGATGCAATCCCAAATGTTAATTTTGGTTTTGACTGCCTGTGCTGTTGGAGTATTTTCCAGGAAGTCTTTGCCTGTGCCTATATCTTGCAGGGTTTCTCCAATGCTCTCTAATAATTTGATGGTTTCGGGTCGTAGATTTAAGTCTTTAATCCATGTTGAGTGAATTTTTGTGTAAGGTGATAGGTATGGGTCTTGCTTCAAGCTTCTGCATGTGGAAATCCAATTTTCCCAGCACCATTTATTGAATAGACTGTCCTTATTCCAGGGATTAGTTTTGGATCTTTGATCAAATATAAGTTGGCTGTAGATGTTTGGATTGATTTCTGGTGTTTCTATTCTGTTCCATTGGTCCATCCATCTGTTTCTGTACCAGTACCATGCTGTTTTGATTACAACTACCCTGTAGTATGCCCTGAAATCTGGTATTGTGATGCCTCCGGCTTTGTTTTTGTTGTACAAAATTGCTTTGGCTATTCGAGGTCTTCTGTGTCTCCATATGAATTTCAGAATCATTTTTTCCAGATCTGAGAAGAATGTCTTCAGTATCTTGATTGGTATTGCCTTGAATGTATAAATTGCTTTTGGGAGAATAGACATTTTGATGATATTGATTCTTCCAGTCCATGAGCATGGAAGATTTCTCCATTTTTTGGTATCCTCTTCTAATTCTTTCTTTAAGGTTTTGTGGTTTTCATCGTAGAGATCTTTAACGTGCTTGGTTAAGTTTATTCCATGGGATTTGATTGTTTTTGTAGCTATTGTGAATGGGATTGATCTTAGCAGTTCTTCCTCAGCCGTGGCATTGCCTGTGTATACAAAGGCTATTGATTTTTGTGCATTGATTTTATATCCTGCTACTTTGCCAAACTCTTCAATGAGTTCCAGTAGTCTCTTAGTAGAGTTCTTTGGGTCCCCTAAATAAAGAATCATATCATCTGCAAAGAGGGATAGTTTGAGTTCTTCCTTCCCGATTTGTATCCCTTTAATTTCTTTTTCTTGCCTAATAGCTCTGGCTAAAACTTCCAGAACTATATTGAATAGCAGTGGTGAGAGTGGTCATCCCTGTCTGGTACCAGATCTCAGCGGAAATGCTTCCAACTTTTCCCCATTCAATAGGATGTTGGCCGTGGGTTTTTCATATATTGCTTTGATTGTATTGAGGAATGTTCCTTCCATACCCAGTTTGCTTAGAGTTTTCATCATGAAAGGGTGTTGTATTTTATCAAATGCTTTCTCTGTGTCTATTGAGAGAATCATATGGTTTTTCTTCTGCAGTCTGTTAATGTAGTGTATTACGTTGATTGTTTTGCGGACGTTGAACCATCCTTGCATACCAGGGATAAATCCCACTTGGTCTGGGTGGATTATCTTTCTGATGTGTTGTTGCATTCTATTGGCCAGAATTTTATTGAGGATTTTTGCATCTATGTTCATCAGGGATATTGGTCTGTAATTCTCTTTCAATGCTGCATCTTTTTCCGGCTTAGGAATTAGGGTGATGCTGATGATTCTTTTTATTTTGGTGGTGTCTGTTGTTATGTTTCCTTTTTCATCTCTGATCCTATTGATTTGGGTCTTTTCTCTTCCTTTTTTAGTTAGTTGGGCCAATGGGGTGTCAATTTTGTTGATTTTTTTCAAAAAATCAGCTCCTTGTTTGGCTGATTTTTTGTAACGTTTTTTTTTTGGATTCAATCCTGTTGATTTCTTCTTTGATTTTAATTATTTCTCTTCTCCTACTGGGTTTGGGTGTGGTTTGCTGCAGATTTTCTAGATCGTTGAGATGACTTGAAAGCTCATCTATTTGGTGCCTTTCGAATTTCTTGATGTAGGCACCTATTGATATAAATTTTCCTCTTAACACTGCTTTTGTTGTATCCCATAGGTTTTGGTATGTTGTGCTGTTATCCTCATTTACTTCCAGAAAATTTTTGATTTCTCTTTTGATTTCTTCTATGACCCATTGTTCATTCAGGAGCATGTTGTTCAATCTCCATGTGTTTGCACGTGCTCTGGGGATTCCCGAGTTGCTAATTTCCAATTTCATTCCTTTGTGGTCTGAGAAGCTGCATGGTATGATTCTAATTCTTTTGAATTTGCTGAGACTTGCTTTATGGCCTAGTATGTGGTCAATCCTAGAGAAGGTTCCATATACTGCTGAGAAGAATGTAAAGTCCTTAGATATAGGATGAAATGTTCTGTAGATATCTGTTAGATCCATTTGGGCTATAGTGTCATTTAAATCTACTGCCTCCTTGTTGATCTTCTGTCCTGTTGATCTGTCTATCTCTGAGAGTGGAGTATTGAAGTCCCCCAGTACTATTGTATTGGGGTCTATGTCTCCCTTTAAGTCCCTTAACAAGTCTTTTAAATAAGCTGGTGCCCTGTGATTAGGTGCATATACATTGATAATTATTATATCTTCCTGTTGAATGGATCCCTTAATCATTAAATAGTGCCCCTCTTTGTCTCTCCTGACAGTTTTTGTGGTAAAGTTTATGTTGTCTGATATTAAGATGGCTACGCCCGCTCTTTTTTTCATTTCTGTTGGCATGGTATATCTTTTTCCAACCTTTCACTTTCAGCCTGTATGGATCATTGTTGGACAGATGAGTTTCTTGGAAGCAGCAAAAAGATGGGTTTTGTTCCTTAACCCAATCAGCCAATCGGTGTCTTTTAACTGGACAGTTCAAGCCATTAACATTCAATGTGACTATTGAGAAGGAGTAACTTTGCCCTGCCATTTGCCAAAGATATTTTCTAATACATGCTTTGAGACTCCTGTGATCTTTTGCTGTGAGGTTTCCTTCCTTTACCTTCTTTCATATTGATGACTGTGTTTCTGTGTTTCTGTATGTAACACATCTTTAAGCATCTTTTGCAGGGCTGGATGAGTGGCGACATATTCTTTCAATTTCTGTTTGCTGTGAAAGGTCTTTATTTCACCTTCATTCACAAATGAGAGCTTTTCAGGATATAATATTCTGGGCTGGCAGTTTTTTCTCTCTTAGTACCTGGGCTATATCTCGCCATTCCCTTCTAGCTTGTAGGGTTTCTGATGAGAAGTCAGCTGTAAGTCTAATTGGAGTTCCTCTGAGAGTAATCTGGCATTTCTCTCTTGCACATTTTAGGATCTTTTCTTTGTGTTTCACTGTGGTGAGTTTGATTACGATGTGTCGTGGTGAGGATCTCTTTTGGTCATGTTTATTAGGGGTTCTATGAGCTTCCTGTACTAGGATGTCTCTGTCCTTCTCCAAACCTGGGCTATTTTCTGCTAGTATCTCACTAAAAAGGCCTTCTAATCCTTTCTCTCTCTCCATGCCTTCAGGTACTCCTAGAACCCGAATGTTGGGTTTTTTAATAGTATCCTGTAGATTCCTGACAGTATTTTTTAGATTTCTGATTTCTTCTTCTTTTCTTTGATTTGCCTGTTTCCTTTCCTGTTGTCTGTCTTCTAATTCCGATATTCTCTCTTCTGCTTCGCCCATTCTGTTTTTAAGGCTCTCTAATGTGTTTGTCATTTGATCTATTGAGTTCTTCATTGCATTGTGGTTTTTTGTCACTATCTCAGTTTCATGTTCTACTAGTTGTTTCATTTCATTTTGATTCCTCCTTAACATTTCATTTTCACGGGAGAGATTTTCTATCTTGTCCTTTAAGGATTTCCGCAGTTCAAGAATTTGTTTTTGAGAACTTCTTAATGTTCTTATCAATTTTTTGAGATCTGCTTCTTGCATTTCCTCTATCTCTTCATCTTCATAATCTTGCATTGGCATGTCTTTCTCATTTTGGGGCGTCATAGTGTCTTCCTTTCTCTTGTTACCTCGGCTTCTATGTTTGTTTTTTGGCATGTTGGAGATAATTTATGGTGTTTTTGTTTGTTTGTTTGTTTGTTTTTTTGCTGTGGTGTTTTTTTTTTCTCGTTATACTATGCCTCTAAGTGAGCTGTCTGCTTTGTTTGATCCTTAGGGGTTGTGATGAGTGTGGCCAGAGAGCTATGCTTGATTCTTCAGGTTTAAGGCTGTGCAAAGAGTGACTCTCCCAGATTGCTCACTCCCTTGCTCCTTGCTGGAATGCTCTCTCTCTCTCTCTCTCTCTCTCTCTCTCTCTCTCTCTCTCTCTTTTTTGACTCAGTTGGGAGTGGAGTTGAGGGTAGTTGAAATCTGGCCTCTGTGAGTATTCGTTTGATCTACCCCTGGGACCACACGAAGAGTTTATGCAGCCCTCAATGTGTTCTCGAGTTTTGCTAAAGTTACTGAGTTTGGCTGCGCTTTACATATGTAAAATCGCGGTGCTCTTTGTTTTGCTTGGTGAGTGAAGGGAGAGGCCTCTGTTTCCCCCCCACACATTGTCTCGGCTTTCTGAGGTTTTTGTCTTACCCTCTTCCGTTGGTTCCCACGCTGGCGAGATTCTTTGGCTTGTCTTCCGCCGCTCGGCTCGTCTCCCGCCGCTCGGCTCATCTCCCGCGGTTGATTTTCCACGCGGTGGGCTCCCTGTAGGTCCTCTGTGTCACATCCACTGGATCCCCATTCTCAGGCTTATTAGCAGGGAACTAGATCAGAAGTGCAGAAGGGGCTGCTGCTGTGGTGTAGCAGGTAAAGCCACCACCTACAGTGCCAGCATCCCATATGGATGCCAGTTTGAGTCCTGGCTGCTCCACTTCTGATCCTTCTCTGACTGGGAAAGCAGTAGAAGATCACCCAAGTCATCAGGCAGCTACACTTGAGTGAGAGATCTGGAGAAAGTTCCTAGGTCCTGGCTTCTGATCAGCTCAGCTCTATCTGTTGCAGCCATCTGGAGAGTGAATCAATGGATGAAAGACCTCTTTTTCTCTCTGTTTCTCCCTCTCTGTAGCTCTGCCTTTCAAATAAGTAAATAAATCTTTTTAAAAAAAGAGAAAGAAGTGTAGCAGTTAGTACATGAAGCAGTGCCTATATAGGATGTCATCACTGCAGGCAGTGGACCCAAGATATATTTTTGATAACTGTAATGCTTGATATCTTGGGGATATTTGAACAGGTAAACACACACATAAATGACATACATCCCAGGGTTCATCTTTACCTTTTGGGTAGGGCTAAACATCAATGGCTCCTCAGCACTCCAATTCAGAACCACTCTCAGTGGGTTTATATATTACACTGATGAGTAAACTTGCTTCAAGTGTTCCACAATGAGAAATTACTGAAATGTGTCAATTGGACTCTCTAGGGAGCAATAGTGATGTGCAGTAAAACTCCAAATCCAGTGAATTGTTGGATCTTCCATAACTCACGTGGGTTATGGAAGCCACAGGAAGGCTTAGGAGACTGCAGCTGACAAACCTGTCATTTGGAGGTTCAGAAAAGGGAGCAGTAGCATCTTTCTGTAACTTGGGGGTCCCAGCAGCGAAATCTTGTGGTGTTTCCTCCAAGTAGTACAGAGGCTGCTTCTCTCCTCTGGGATCAGGCCCCAGATTCCAGGTCTCTACAAAATTTAAATGTTCATTTGCACTACCAGCCAGTGCTGAAGTCTTCTATGACCCCTTGCTAGCTGAAAGCTGCTGTCATCACAGCATCCCTTGTGACCTGGAGGATGGATGGGCTCTTGTGGAAACAGTGTTCCTGCTCAGAAACTGAATCTCAGAGGAAACAGGTTTGGAGGAGTAGTGACTAGGTTTCAGAATATGAGGGACACTTGTAACATGTTGAGGTACTGTAGAGTCTGACACATACAAAACCCCTTGACAAATACTCGCTGTCCCAGGAGCACTCTCAAAATATTGGAGGGGCACCATTGTGGCATGGTGGGTTAAGCCATTTCTAGTGATGCCAGCATCCCATGTGGGTGCCAATTTGAGTCTTGGCTTCTCCATTTCTGATCCAGTTCAATACTAGTGTGCCTAGGAAAGCATCAGAAGATGGCCCAGGGGCCAGCACAATGGCATAGCGAGTGAAGCCACAGCCTGCAGTGCTGGCATCCCATATGGGATCTTTCATCTACTAGTCTACTCTCCAAATGGCCACAATAGCTGAGGCTGAGCCAGAACAAATCCAGGAGCCTGGAACTCCATTAAAGTCTTTCATGTTGATGAGGGGGCCCAAGTACTTGGGTGATGACTCCGGTGCTTTCCAACATATATTTATAGGGTGTTGGATTGGAAAAGGAGCAGTAAGGACTCAAATGAATGCTCATACAAGATGGTGGCATTGCAGGTTGAGGCCTAATATTTGCACCACAGTGCTGGCCCTGATTTTCAGAGATTTCTATTGGTCACTATGGATGTCATGTAGAATGCTTGTTTTCTTGGAAACAAGCAGTTAAACAGTCACTCCAAAGACACCATGTTAATCTGTCATACAGATTTAGATGTACTAGAAATCTCACATCAAGTATGCCCACTGTCACAAAATTTCAGACAATAGTAACATTTACTATGACACTACAATGGATGTTAATCATTTTAGAGTATAAACCAAGCTTTGAAAAGTTGATGAATGTTGTTGAAGGATAAAGATATGGATAGTAGAAATTCCTGTAATTTTAGTATTTGTCTAAGAAAGATACATGGTTTCAACAGCTTGAATTAGAACATCTCCTTGAGTCTTATCTTTCTGTTGAAATGATTCTGGGATGCAACAGTGACATCACTGCTGAGGGTTTGCAATATGTTTAGTGTCTTGATCCACAAATATGCACATCTCATCTGAATGGTGTGTGACTTGTCTGTGGGTTCTTTGTTGGGTCAGTCCATGTTGGGCTGTTTTGTTGCACTGGAGCTTACCCATGTCATGCAAAAGCTGGAAGTCATAAGTGATATCGCATGGAGGCCACTAAGGTAGCATGTGTGACACTTTTCCTGCACCAAGTCAAAAGCCTATGGCTTCATTTATACAATGAGGAGAGTTAGAGACAGTGGGAGGATTTTAGTAGGTGAGGAAACAAGAGTGCTTGGAACAGACAATCCAGAGAGGAGAGCACAAGGAGACTAATATGTCAGAGATCCTGAGACACTGGAACATCTAGAAGAAAAGTCAACCAGAGAAACAACCTGGGATGTGTTAAATAGCCTCCAGGAACAAGTCTGAGTGAAACCTACATTTGTTCTCAGAAAAATAAACTTTTCTCTGCCTTCTACTGCAGTTTAGTTCACAGGTTCAACACAAAAATGGAATAGGAAATAATCATCAAGAACATGAACATAAAATTCAGTTGCTGGGACTGACATTGTGGTACAGCACATTAAACTATCACTTATGATGCCTGCATCCCATATCAGAGTGCCAACTTGAATCCTAGCTGTGTTCTTTCTGATCCAAACTCCTAACCTGTATGTAGGAATTAGCAGATAATGGCTCGATTACTTGACCCATATGGGGTTCCTGACTGCTAGCTTCAGTCTGGCCCAGGCCCAACTGTTGCAGCCATTTAGGGGAGGGAATCAGTGAATGGAAATCTCTCTCTCTCTCTCTCTCTCTCTCTCTCTCTCTCTCTCTCTCTTTGCTCCTCCCTCATGTATGTGAATCTCCCTCCCTGTCACTCTGCCTTTCAGCAAAATAAAATCTTCCATCATGATCAAGCATTTGGAGATACTACACTTTAGCAGGAAATGGATTGATTTGTTCAGAGTACTCAAAGCAGCTCTTTTATATCCCACACTTACGTTTTTATAGCACTTATGATGGCATCAGTGTGTTTTATTCATTTTCTCATATCTGGTCTGTGACCTATTAAAAAGCAGCCTTCCTGATTGTGTGTCTTTTTACTGCTCCATCCCATATACTTAGAAGAGTGTCTAGTGCCTGATATGTAAAGAACAATTGCTGAATGAGCAAACTGAGTTATTTACTAAGTTTTATGAAGGAGCTCATGTATAATCAATCCATTTATAAAATAAAGCTCAGCAGACTATGGAATGTTTATATTTTATATAAAATATATATGACTTTGCAGTCTGCCTTTGAACTTGGTCATAAGCATCAGCATCATGGTCTCCTAAATGTGTTGTGGGCAATAAGAAGATTTCTGTCTGCTCTGCTTAAAGGTCCCCATGGTTCTCAGTATTCAAAGATCTTTTTTATTGGTGACCTTTCATGTCCACCTGGTTTCTCTTTGTATCTAAGCCTGGACTTGAGGATTGTGATTGTTGATATGGATCCCAGCTCAAAACTTAAAATGGGGGCTGGCTCTGTGGTTTAGTGGGTAAAGCCACCACCTATACTGCTGGCTTCCCATATGGATACCAGTTCGAGTCCCGGCTGCTCCACTTCTGATCTAGCTCTCTACTGTGGCCTGAGAAAGCAGCAGAAGATGGCACAGGTTCTCAGGCCCCTGTACCCATGAGGGAAATCCGGAAGAAGCTGCTGGCTCCTGGTTCCAGATTGGCTCAGCTTCGGCCATTGTGGCCATCTGGGGAATGATCCAGCAGATGGAAAACCTGCCTCTCTGCCTCTCCTTCTTTCTCTGTGTAACTCTGCCTTTCAAACAAATAAATAAATCTTTAAAAAAACTTCAAAATGAACCCACTGAAATATTTTTTTATTTTCTTTTTCATTTCTTCTTCAAGCCAATGGCTGTTTGACAGTGTGAATTGAGATCCACGTATGTGTGACTTTTCCAGTTTTTCTAGAATAGATCTCTATTTTTATTCCAATGGAGATATGAAAGACAATGGCATGACTTCAATTTTCTAAAAATTGTTGACATATTTTTTTCTGAATTAGATAATCCCACCTGGAGAATTTTTAACAGCTGTTGAGAAAAACACATGTTCTGCTGCTGTCAGGTAGAATGTTCTCTGTGTAACTATTAGGAAAACTTGATTTACAGTGTTGTTCAAATCTACCACTCTTTATTGATTTCCTACCTATTCTCTTTTATTTTGAAAGTGCAGTATTGACCTATTTTGTTTGTTCCATTGCCGTTTATCCCTTCAGAGCTGTCAACATTTGCTTTATATATTGTAGTGTTCTGAGGTTGAGTATACATGTTGTTCAACCTAAGAAAGTACAGAGGTGAACAATGCAAGAATATCAAGAATAATATGGGAACAAAATGAGGAATTCAAAATATGCATAGAACCATGAAGAAGAATCAATCAATTTTCAAGATGTAGAAAATGGTGAATAAAAAGAAAAAAAATAAAAACTTCTACTTCAAGGAAATACAACAGAAGGATTATTTTGTTATGCACAAATGAGGTTGGATTTGTATGATCCTCAAGCTCTGATGGATTTCCCTGGCATAAAACCATGTCTTCTACTGAGAACATTGTCCCAGGACTTCTTCAGGGAGTGATCCGTCCCATCTGTCAGTGCAAGTGTTAAGTGATGATAGAACTAGCTCTTGCTGCAGGGGCAAGGGTCATGCTTATTCTCCCTGCTGTGGAATTTTTGGTACATGAGGAATTGGGGCTCAAGTGTGCACATATTTGAGGAAATGCACAGGCCCCGGGATTTAGCCATGGCTGTGAACAAACGGTCATTATCTTCATAACAAGGCACACCTGCTTGCACCTAAGTGTAAGATGCCCAGTGGAGCACCCAAGACTCAAACTGGCAGCCATATAAGATGTAGGCATCACAGGCTGGAGCTGTGCCATAGCCCATCCCCTATTTGAACACTTTTTAAATGTACTTTAGTGTGGTACTGACAAAACAAAATATAGCTGATGAATTTTATCATTTAAGCAATTCTTTTTTTTCATTTTCAATTCATTTTATATACAGAAGATCAATTTAGTATAAAGATTTCAACAGTTTGCACCCACATAGAAATACAAAGTGAAACAGAGAGAGGCGGCAAGATGGCGGAATAGGCAGGGAGCACACTTAGTCCGGGGGGAGAGAAACTTTAATATAAGTGGAGATACTGCAGGGTCAAGGAAGAGTAGGGGATGAAACAGCAGAGGAAACTCTTCCGGAACTAGTGATTCACAGTAGACCTGCGTGGAGAGCGTGGGAGCCCAAGTTCGGGACACCAGCGGCAGACTCAACGCACCAGCGCTGGAACGCGAGGTGAGCCGAAGCTCCATAGCCCGAGATACCAGCAGGCAAGCAGAAAGAGGAGGCTAGAGGGAACGAGGCTTGAAACTCCATGGGGAAAAGTTCACCAGGCTAACTAGAAGAGAGAGAAAAAAAATAAAAAAAGTGACGGATACGGACACAAGTTTCTCTCTCTCCGCTCACCTCTCAAAGGCGAGCAAGACAGAGCAGGCGCCATTTTGGACATACGTCATAAGCAGGGCGACCTCAGGTCTGCACCAGCCCTGAGCCTAGCAGAAAAACCTGACTCTGTGGGGAGGGGTGAAATAACAGGAGATTAGCATCTAACTTGGCAACCCAGTGGGAGACTGCAGGAGAATTGGAGCCCACACTGAGGGCAGCAGAGATTCCCTGTGTGGTCCTTGGGAAAGAGCTTCCAATCTCTGGCTCCTGTGGGTATATCATTTGCCTGCTAACTACCTCCAATTACGTTCAGCTGTGCGGAATTACTTCCCTTTTGAATAAAAAAAGAAACAGTGATTTACCACACCTAACCTGGGAGTGTCATCCTTGACACACCCTCAACCCTGAGGAACCAAACACAGCTCTCAGTCCACACTCATCTCAAGCCTCTAAGGCTCCACTGAAAGCAGACAGTCCACTTAATATAGAGCCATAGAGTAACAAGAAAAAACACCACAGTGAAGAAACCAAATATCTCCAACATGCCAAACAACAAACGCAAAAACCAAGCTAACAAGAACAAGGAAGAAACTATGACGCCCCCAAATGAAAAAGACACCCCAATTCAAGATTATGAAGATGATGAGATCGAAAAAATGCAAGAAGCGGATCTCAAAAAATTGATAAGAACATTAAGAAGTTCTCAAAAACAAATTCTTGAACTACAGAAATCCTTAATGGACAAGATAGAAAATCTCTCTCATGAAAATGAAATATTAAGGAGGAATCAAAATGAAATGAAACAACTAGTGGAACAAGAAACTCTGATAGTGACTAGAAATCATAATGAAATGAAGAGTTCAATAGATCAAATGACAAACACATTAGAGAGCCTTAAAAATAGAATGGGTGAAGCAGAAGAGAAAATATCAGACTTAGAAGACAGAGAACAGGAAAGGAAACAGGCAAACAAAAGAAAACAAGAAGAAATTAGAAATCTAAAGAATATTGACGGGAATCTACAGGATACTATTAAAAAACCCAACATTCGGGTTCTAGGAGTTCCTGAAGGCATGGAGAGGGAGAAAGGATTAGAAGGCATTTTCAGTGACATACTAGCAGAAAATTTCCCAGGTTTGGAGAAGGACAGAGGCATCTTAGTACAGGAAGCTTATAGAACCCCTAATAAACATGACCAAAAGAGATCCTCACCACGACATGTTGTAATCAAACTCACCACGGTGAAACATAAAGAAAAGATCCTAAAAGGTGCAAGAGAGAAACGTCAGATCACTCTTAGAGGATCTCCAATTAGACTCACAGCAGACTTCTCATCAGAAACCCTACAAGCTAGAAGGGAATGGCGAGACATAGCCCAGGTACTAAGAGAGAAAAACTGCCAGCATAGAATACTATATCCTGCAAAACTCTCATTTGTGAATGAAGGTGAAATTAAGACTTTTCATAGCAAACAGAAACTGAAAGAATTTGTTGCCACTCATCCTGCCCTGCAAAAGATGCTTAAAGATGTGTTACACACAGAAACACAGAAACATGGTCACCAATATGAAAGAAGGTAAAGGAAGGAAACCTCACAGCAAAAGATCACAGGAAGCTCCATTTCTCTTTGACATAGAATTAAACTCTGATGCTCTGTTAAAGCAATGTGTTAAAGTAATCTATTATGTTCTCTTGATGTCTGTGAAATTCTAATTGTTCAAAAACAGCTGAATTTTTATTAAGAGCTATGGGTTATTTAAATATGTGCTTATTTTCAAAGATTTGAATAATCACCTTGTAACAATGATCAAATTTGGTCTATGTTATGTCATGATTTTAAGGAATCTTATTTCAACCAGATATTTTGGATTTTGAGCCTTCTTGGCATTCTTGACAGGCATTCAAAAAATCAAAGTTTCAAACAATCTGGTCTCTAAAATTTCCAGTAAATCCTGGACTTTGGTTTTTCCAGTTTGGACCCAACTGAAAAAATCGAAGGACCTATGTCTCTCATCTTATAGAGACACCAACTAATCAGTCTATTTGGAGTATATTAGAAGGACTGTCAAGATGTGATATGGTACCAGACTTTAAGTTTCTATAATGGAAAATGCTATTAATACAAATGTTTGAGAATTAAAAAGTCTAATGATCTTGTGTTACTAGACATGATAGTTATCTTAATGAGAAAGCCCCAGAGGCTTAAAGGGTTAAATACTTGTAAAATCCTACAGGTGCTTTCAAAAATACTGTGAAGTAAGCAAGTGCCTCTTGTTGGTTGAGTTTATAATTTTAAACATGGCGACTTAAAGTCTTTTGTCATCCACAGTTATATATGATCTGCTGCTCATAAAACTAAAGCGTTGTTGGTTCTGTGTTTAGCTGTCCTCCTATAGGTTCCTATGGATTTTTTCCATCCACTTTTATTGTATTCAGTACTTTGGGATGGCTCTGTAAACAGATGAAGCCAATAATGTATGAACAGTACCAACTGAGAGAAAGTATGGTTAAGTGAGGTTACTAAAAAGAAAAAGCAATTCAAATCAGTTGGCAATCTACAAAAAGAGTTAAAGATTTTAAAAGCTATTATTAAAATTGCTATATTGGTCTATTATGCTATATTATATGTGTGTACATATTGTATGTCCACATGGGGAAATTTTATTAAGAGTTTTATTTTAAATGGCTTATAGATAAGATTGTCCATAAATTTAAGCTGCTAAAATCAATCAAAGATACATTTTAATTTGTGGGACCTGAATCTGTGTATCATATGTTTTAAACGTGTTGGTAGAAAGAAACTAAAAACATTTTAGATGGTTGTGCTTAAGTTTACTGGCTAAACAAACTACACCATGTTAGATATTTAAGAGGTGTTTTCAAATACATGATTCTTAAAATTTATAGAAGGCATTGGACCTTCTGGTAAATGTTTTCTTAAGTTGTTATCTAATGGTTGAAACGGTTTGCTAAGTATTCATGTGATATTGCTATTGTCAGCAAGCGATCTAGGACTTGCTCCCTCATTTCTCTATTCTAAGCCCAACTTGTTCTTTCATTTCTCTATTCTCTTCAAGGTAGGAAACTAATTCTATTATGAAGGAATCTGTAGGATGCACAATTTAATCTTTAGACCTTATAAAAGAGATGGCTAACATTTTTCTGCAATAGCATAGCCAAAATAAGAACTCAAATAATAATCTCATAGCTAGATTCACTTCGCCATCAGCGAAGTATACAGTAAGTAGAAAAAACCTCCCTTTCAGACCAAAGGGAAAGAAAGTTTTAAAGTGAGAATATAATTTTCCTCATGGGCATTGTCTACCTTAGAAAAACTACTACAGAACATGCCTGTGACTATAGACTTGTAGTTCAGGCCACCGAAGATTAGAGACGGGACACGGGCACTCCCTTGACTTGCATCCTCTGGTCTGCTTTAACACAAACCAGGAGGCAAACAAAGCTAGGCATCAGAAGCAATGGGTGGCAGGCCTATTAATGGCTGATCTGTACAGTGATCTGCCCTCAAGGAGACCCAACAGGCCAGTCCACTGCAGTGGCTTTCAATGTGGTAAGCCTGGGCTTCAGCAGAAGTCAGCTTGTGAAGAGCCCTGGCAGCTCTGCCAAGAGTTGGATCACTGGAAATGGACCTGCCCTGGAGTCGAAGGATGCCCAGGTCAGAGCCACAGATCTTATTGGCTCTAAGCTGAAAAGCCCTTCACTCAGCCCAACTTCCAAAGTGACCATTGCAGCTGGGGGGATGGTAAAGTAGGGTCAGCAACATTGCAGGCAGAACTGTAAATTTCTTGTTAGAGATGCCACCTGCCTTTACCTGGCCAGCTCTCCTCCCAGGCCAGCCAAGTAATGAAAGTCAACAGAGTGCCTTCCCCTAGGAGGTTCACACCTCCCTTAGGATATACCCCATGTGAAGAGATAGATAGGTCTGGGCCTCTTAACTTACAAGGCCTAAAGCCCACCAGATTATTATCAAGCCCCTTCTATCAGGTTCTATTTGCCTCTCAATCAGAAAACTTAATTGTAGCTTAGACAGCACCTTTCTTAGCTCCTCTAATAATGACTCTGTCCTTTGTTCTAGGCCCTGTCTAGTGCACTTGGGCCTCATTTCTATGTGGGTGCAAACTGTTGAAATCTTTATACTAAATTGATCTTCTGTATATAAAGAGAATTGAAAATGAATCTTGATGCAAATGGAAGGGGAGAGGGAGCGGGAGAGGGGAGGGTTGCGGGTGGGAGGGAAGTTATGGGGGGGGGAAGCCATTGTAATCCATAAGCTGTACACTGGAAATTTATATTCATTAAATAAAAGTTAAAAAAAAAACAAAAACAAAAAAAAACAAAGTGAAACATACTGTTTGAGTACTACTTATAGCATTAAATCACAATGGACAGCACATTAAGGACAGAGATCCCACATGAGGAGCAAGTGCACAGTGGCTCCTGTTGTTGACGCAACAAATTGACACTCTAGTTTATGGCGCCAGTAACCATCCTAGGCTGTCGTCATGAGTTGCCAAGGCAATGGAAGCCTTCCAAGTTTACCGACTCTGATCATATTTAGACAAGATCATAAAAGACAGAGTGAGGATAGTAACCAAGGATCCTAAGAGTGGCATTTACCAGGTTTGAACAATTATACAGCATTAAGTGGGGAAGAGGACCATCAGTACACACAGGTTGGGAGTAGAGCCATTGGTGGTAGAGTAGAGGTTATGATTACAAAGGAATGAGGCCCAATTACACTAGACATGGCCTAGAACAAAGGACAGAGTCATTATTAGAGGAGCTAAGAAAGGTGCTGTCTGATTGAGAGGCAAATAGAACCTGATAGAAGGGGCTTGATAATAATCTGGTGGGCTTTAGGCCTTGTAAGCTAAGAGGCCCAGACATATCTATCTCTTCACATGGGGTATATCCTAAGGGATGTGTGAACCTCCTAGGGGAAGGCACTCTGTTGACTTTCATTACTTGGCTGGCCTGGGAGGAGAGCTGGCCATGTGAAGGCAAGGGGCATCTCTAACAAGAAATTTACAGTTCTGCCTGCAATGTTGCTGACCCTACTTTACCATCCCCTCAGCTGCAGTGGTCACTTTGGAAGTTGGGCTGAGTGAAGGGCTTTTCAGCTTAGAGCCAATAAGATCTGTGGCTCTGACCTGGGCATCCTTCGACTCCAGGGCAGGTCCATTTCCAGTGATCCAACTCTTGTCAGAGCTGCCAGGGCTCTTCACAAGCTGACTTCTGCTGAAGCCCAGGCTTACCACATTGAAAGCCACTGCAGTGGACTGGCCTGTTGGGTCTCCTTGAGGGCAGATCACTGTACAGATCAGCCATTAATAGGCCTGCCACCCATTGCTTCTGATGCCTAGCTTTGTTTGCCTCCTGGTTTGTGTTAAAGCAGACCAGAGGATGCAAGTCAAGAGAGTGCCCATGTCCCATCTCTAATCTTCGGTGGCCTGAAAAACAAGTCTATAGTCACAGGCATGTTCTGTAGTAGTTTTTCTAAGGTAGACAATGCCCATGAGGAAAATTATATTCTCACTTTAAAACTTTCTTTCCCTTTGGTCTGAAAGGGAGGTTTTTTCTACTTACTGTATACTTCGCTGATGGCGAAGTGAATCTAGCTATGAGATTATTATTTAAGTTCTTATTTTGGCTATGCTATTATAGAAAAATGTTAGCCATCTCTTTTATAAAGTCTAAAGATTAAATTGTGCGTCCTACAGATTCCTTCATAATAGAATTAGTTTCCTACCTTGAAGAGAATAGAGAAATGAAAGAACAAGTTGGGCTTAGAATAGAGAAATGAGGGAGCAAGTCCTAGATCGCTTGCTGACAATAGCAATATTACATGAATACTTAGCAAACCGTTTCAACCATTAGATAACAACTTAAGAAAACATTTACCAGAAGGTCCAATGCCTTCTATAAATTTTAAGAATCATGTATTTAAAAACACCTCTTAAATATCTAACATGGTGTAGTTTGTTTAGCCAGTAAACTTAAGCACAACCATCTAAAATGTTTTTAGTTTCTTTCTACCAACACGTTTAAAACATATGATACACAGATTCAGGTCCCACAAATTAAAATGTATCTTTGATTGATTTTAGCAGCTTAAATTTATGGACAATCTTAGCTATAAGCCATTTAAAATAAAACTCTTAATAAAATTTCCCCATGTGGACATACAATGTGTACACACTTATAACATAGCATAATAGACCAATATAGCAATTTTAATAATAGCTTTTAAAATCTTTAACTCTTTTTGTAGATTGCCAACTGATTTGAATTGCTTTTTTTTTTAGTAACCTCAGTTAACCATACTTTCTCTCAGTTGGTACTGTTCATACATTATTGGCTTCATCTGTTTACAGAGCCATCCCCAAGTACTGAATACAATAAAAGTGGCTGGAAAAAGTCCATAGGAACCTATAGGAGGACAGCTAAACACAGGACCAACAATGCTTTAGTTTTATGAGCAGCAGATCATATATAACTGTGGATGACAAAAGACTTTAAGTCGCCATGTTTAAAATTATAAACATATCAACCAACAAGAGGCACTTGCTTACTTCACAGTATTTTTGAAAGCACCTGTAGGATTTTACAAGTATTTAACCCTTTAGGCCTCTGGGGCTTTCTCATTAAGATAACTATCATGTCTAGTAACACAAGATCATTAGACTTTTTAATTCTCAAACATTTGTATTAATAGCATTTTCCATTATAGAAACTTAAAGTCTGGTACCACATCACATCTTGACAGTCCTTCTAATATAATCCAAATAGACTGATTAGTTGGTGTCTCTATAAGATGAGAGACATAGGTCCTTCGATTTTTTCAGTTGGGCCCAAACTGGAAAAACCAAAGTTCAGGATTTATTGGAAATTTTAGAGACCAGATTGTTTGAAACTTTGATTTTTTGAATGCCTGTCAAGAATGCCAAGAAGGCTCAAAATCCAAAATATCTGGTTGAAATAAGATTCCTTAAAATCATGACATAACATAGACCAAATTTGATCATTGTTACAAGGTGATTATTCAAATCTTTGAAAATAAGCACATATTTAAATAACCCATAGCTCTTAATAAAAATTCAGCTGTTTTTGAACAATTAGAATTTCACAGACATCAAGAGAACATAATAGATTACTTTAACACATTGCTTTAACAGAGCATCAGAGTTTAATTCTATGTCAAAGAGAAATTGAGCTTCCTGTGATCTTTTGCTGTGAGGTTTCCTTCCTTTACCTTCTTTCATATTGGTGACCGTGTTTCTGTGTTTCTGTGTGTAACACATCTTTAAGCATCTTTTGCAGGGCAGGATGAGTGGCAACAAATTCTTTCAGTTCCTGTTTGCTATGAAAAGTCTTAATTTCACCTTCATTCACAAATGAGAGCTTTGCAGGATATAATATTCTGGGCTGGCAGTCTTCCTCTCTTAGTACCTGGGCTATATCTCGCCATTCTCTCCTCGCTTGTAGGGTTTCTGAAGAGAAGTCAGCTGTGAGTTAATTGAAGATCCTCTGAGAGTGATCTGGCGTTTCTCTCTTGCATATTTTAGGATCTTTTCTTTATGTTTCACTGTGGTGAGTTTGATTACAACATGTCGTGGTGAGGATTTCTTTTGGTCATGTTTATTAGGGGTTCTATAAGCTTCCTGTACTAAGATGCCTCTGTCCTTCTCCAAACCTGGGAAATTTTCTGCTAGCATCTCACTGAAAATGCCTTCTGAACCTTTCTCCCTCTCCATGCCTTCAGGAACTCCTAGAACCCGAATGTTGGGTTTTTTAATAGTATCCTGTAGATTCCTGACAATATTTTTTAGATTTCTAATTTCTTCTTGTTTTCTTTTGTTTGCCTGTTTCCTTTCCTGTTCTCTGTCTTCTAAGTCTGATATTCTCTCTTCTGCTTCGCCCATTCTGTTTTTAAGGCTCTCTAATGTGTTTGTCATTTGATCTATTGAATTCTGCATTTCATTATGATTTCTCGTCACTAACACAGTTTCTTGTTCCACTAGTTGTTTCATTTCATTTTGATTCCTCCTTAATATTTCATTTTCATGAGAGAGATTTTCTATCTTGTCCATTAAGGATTTCTGTAGTTCAAGAATTTGTTTTTGAGAACTTCTTAATGTTCTTATCAATTTTTTGAGATCCGCTTCTTGCATTTCTTTGATCTCATCATCTTCATAATTTTGAATTGGGGTGTCTTTTTCATTTGGGGGCGTCATAGTGTCTTCCTTGTTCTTGTTAGCTTGGTTTTTGCATTTGTTGTTTGGCATGTTGGAGATATTTGGTTTCTTCACTGTGGTATTTTTTTCTTGTTACACTATGGCTCTATATTAAGTGGACTGTCTGCTTTCGGTGGAGCCTTAGAGGCTTGAGATGAGTGTGGACTGAGAGCTGTGTTTGGTTCCTCAGTGTTGAGGGTGTGTCAAAGATGACACTCCCAGGTTAGGTGTGGTAAATCGCTGTTTCTTTTTTTATTCAAAAGGGAAGTAATTCCACACAGCTGAACGTAATTGGAGGTAGTTAGCAGGCGAATGATACACCCACAGGTGCCAGAGATCCCAAGCTCTTTCCCAAGGACCACACAGGGAATCTCTGCTGCCCTCAGTGTGGGCTCCAATTCTCCTGCAGTCCCCCACTGGGTTGCCAAGTTAGATGCTAATCTCCTGTGATTTCACCCCTCCCCACAGAGTCAGGTTTTTCTGCTAGGTTCAGGGCTGGCGCAGACCTGAGGTCACCCTGCTTATGACGTATGTCCAAAATGGCGCCTGCTCTGTCTTGCTCGCCTTTGAGGGGTGAGCGGAGAGAGAGAAACTCGTGTCCGTATGGGTCACTTTTTTTATTTTTTTCCTCTCTCTCTTCTAGTTAGCCTGGTGAATTTTTCCCCACAGAGTTTCAAGCCTCGTTCCCTCTAGCCTCCTCTTTCCGCTTGCCCGCTGGTGTCTCGGGCTATTGAGGTTCGGCTCACCTTGCGTTCCAGCGCTGGTGTGTTGAGTCTGTCGCTGGTGTCCCGAACTTGGGCTCCCACACTCTCCACGCAGGTCCACTGTGAATCACTAGTTCCGGAAGAGTTTCCTCTGCTGTTTCATCCCCTACTCTTCCTTGACCCTGCAGTATCTCCACTTATATTAAAGTGTCTCTCCCCCAGATTAATCGTGTGCTCCCTGCCTATTCCGCCATCTTGCCACTCTCTCATTTAAGCATTTCTAAGTGTATGTTGAGTAGTGTTGAGTATAAGCAAAGTGCTGTGTGACCAATATTCAGAACTGTTTTTCCTTATGAGACTGAAATTCTCTACCCAATGAATGAAAAATTCTTATAATTCCAACATCCCTAACTCCAAGTAACTGCCATTCTACTTGCCATTGCTCAGGCTACAGAGTTTTTAGGAGGTACAGTGATTTTTCAGGGTCATATAACTGAGAGGGTAGAGGGAACCCTCTTGGAACTCAGTTCTGTCTCTGTAAAGCTGGGTCTTGATTGTACCCAGGTACTCCCTGAGGTTTTTGGATTAGGCTATGTGGCATACATGTGTGTGATTATGGACATGGCATGAGGCAGAAGGAGGATGAAACTTTGGAGAGGTCTTTTCTGCTGAGGAATCCCATGAAAGTGGATGCCAAAAAAATGAAATCAATTTTTTGATGAAACTCTACAATAGGACCTGGAACTCAAGCTTTCTTTGCTGAAGACCCACTGGAGAAAGCCATCTGTTCTGCTCTGTCCTGACTTTCCAGGGGCCCAGACTCAAGAAATTCTGCAGATATTGGCTCAGCTCTCATTATTGATACCTTGGACATTTGGGCAGGAAGGATCCCATGGTGATTTCAGTTGTCCCAAAGAAGGAAACTCTAGGCAAGGCCACCACTCTGATCCCACTTGGGCATTGCAACACTACTTCCCCTTTTGTGTGTGTGTTTTTGGAGCCTCATGTAGGGTGTTCTGTCCCATATAGGAACAATTTATTGGAAGAGATAAAATATGGGTCAGCCTTTTAGGTTTACACTCTAGGTCATGGCAGACAGGATGGGAAGAAGAATGATGTGATTGTGCTCATCTTTTATGTGAATCCTAAGCTAGAGAAATGTTCAGACAAAAATCTGTGTTTGACCTTGCTAACAGAAAGTTACCTGGAACAGAAACAGTATTGTTAGCCAGATGGGGTTATGATACCACCAGACCTACCTTTAGAACCATTGCACAGGGGCCAGCGCTGTGGCACAGTGGGTTAACACCCTGGCCTGAAGTGCTGGCATCCCATATGGATGTTGGGTCAAGTCCTGGCTGCTCCACTTCCAATCCAGTTCTCTGCTATGGCCTGGGAAAGCATTAGAAGATGGCCAAAGTCCTTGGGCCCCCGCACCCACATGGGAGACCTGGAAGAAGCTCCTGGCTCATGGCTTTGGATCAGTGCAGCTCCAGCCATTGGGACCAATTGGGGAGTGAACCGTCAGATGGAAGACCTCTCTCTCCCTCTCTGCTTCTCCCTTCTCTTGTAACTCTGACTTTCAAATAAATAAATAAATAAATCTTATTTTTTTTGACAAGCAGAGTGAACAGTGAGAGAGAGAGAGACAGAGAGAAAGGTCTTCCTTTGCCGTCGGTTCACCCTCCAATGGCCACCGCGGTAGCGCGCTGCGGCTGGCGCACCGCGCTGATCTGATGGCAGGAGCTAAGTGCTTCTTCTGGTCTCCCATGGGGTGCAGGGCCCAAGGACTTGGGCCATCCTCCACTGCACTCCCTGGCCACAGCAGAGAGCTGGCCTGGAAGAGGGGCAACTGGGACAGGATCGGTGCCCTGACCGGGACTAGAACCCGGTGTGCCGGTGCTGCAAGGCGGAGGATTAGCCTAGTGAGCCGCGGCGCCGGCCAATAAATAAATCTTATTTTTAAAAAAGAACCATTTCATGAAGTTGAAAATGTACTTAACAGAGTCGTATACTTCTCCCTGGGTGAGGAGCAATTGCACCACACTGACAATGAAACCCAATGCTGCATCACTTTGAGTGCACATGCAAAGATATTTTCATAACCATGGCCTGAAAATGGCCAATAAGATCTCCTGCTCCTGTTCTTTAAAAAAATGGAACACCCAGTTGTGTTGGTGAAGATACAAAGATTTTCAGCCTCATGTGCATTGTTTGTTGTAACGTAAAATGGCACAATCAGCACAGAAAACAGTGTCTCTTAATTAAATAAAAAATGGAATTTTTATGTTATCTGATACTCTCATTTCTGAGTATACATCTAAAAGTATTGAAAGTTCAGTATAAGCAAAGTATAAATATTATTCACCACAGCATAATTCACTGTAGCCAAGATTTCTAGTGTGGCCTGTACTCAGTGAAAAGTTATGCAGGCACAGAAGAAAAGGAAATCCTATGACATGGATGAACCTTGAATATATTTGACTAAATGAAATTACCCACAAATATCATCCCCAAAGGAAAAATACTGCAAGATTCTAATCATATGAAATAAATAAACTAGTCAGAGGGACCTGCACTGTGGGGCAGTGGGTTTAAGCTCCTGCCTACAGTGCCAGCATCCCATATGGTTGCTGGTTCTAGTACTGGCTGCTCCACTTCTGATCCAGAACTCTGCTATGGCCTGGGAAAACAGGAGAAGATGGTCCAAGACCTTGGGCCCCTGCACCTGAGTGGGAGGCCTGGAAGAAACTCCTGGCTCCTGGCTTCAGATTGGCTCAGCTCTGGTTATCTTGGCATTTTGGGGAGTGAACCAGTGGATGAAAGACCTCTCTCTCTGGCTCTACCACTCTCTGTAACTCTGTGTTTCAAATAAATAAAATAAATCTTTAAAATAAATAAAATAGCCAGAATACTAGAAACATAAAGTAGAAGAGTGGTTATGGATGGTAGAAGGATATGCTATTCAATAGAAATGGAATTTTTAGATAAAAAAAAAATCCTAGAGATCTGGTGTGTGTGTGTAGACACATGTATATGTCACTTACCTTAGAATGACACCTGCCCTTGTGAGATACAGTACTCAAGCCCTCTTCTACCTGACCCTGGATAAGAAAAGGGCTCCCTCTGTTGGTCTTTGGTCACTCTTCAGGTGCTTGTGAGTAGGGCTGATGGCAGGCTATTCCCAAGAGTGGAGATTCATGACTGGTGTTATCTAGGAATGTTGGGAAGACTGCAATCTTGTCTCCTTTCTCTCCAGTTTGGTCTTCTTAGTTATCACACTCTCTTTGGGTGAGAATACAGGAAGATACACCAGTCTCTGCTGAGTTTATGATGTTGCAACTGCAGTTCAGTCCTATGAATGGATCCTCCTTTGTAAGAAAATGGGCAGCCTCTCATCTTAGCCTGAGACTTTGAAATGCATCCAATAAATATAGTTCTAGTTTTATTTTTGTAGGACCTCTGTCCAAGTGTATCAGGCCAGAGGATGATCAATAATATTTTTCCAACATATACATTAACATTTCTTTCTCCATGAAGAATTTTCCTACAGTGAGAAAACATGAAAGACTGATTTTTCTCTTCTATGTCATGAAATTGCTAAGGAAATAATTCCCTCATTAACCATTGGAGTGATCGAAGTGAATTTAAGTGAGTGGTGAACACAGAAGATAGAGTTGAGTGAAGGCAGAAGTTCACAATGCAGTGGGGAGACAGATACTCCTGCAGTGAGCTCAATCAGTGTTAAAGGTACTGGGGGAGGTTGAGCAACATTGAGTGAGGGAGAAATGAGAGTGTTGGATAGAAGAGCAAGATGGAGTTATTCATTTGTGTTCACCAATTTAAACTTAAAAAATTATTGGATGTATAGGAACATTTGGATAAATTCTTTTTTTCTCTTTCAACATTTCATTTATTTTATTTACAGTTTAACATGAGGAATTACTATGAATCAAAGCATAAGCACACAAACATATATGCAATCTAAAATAGAGGAACGGCATTAGATATGAAGCAAAAAGTCACGTTCATTCACACACACAGTGGACTCAGATCTGGTCAACCTGGTTGTTCCCAGGCAGGTTTGTAAAGATGATAAAGTGTGACTGTGGAGAATAAGATTTCTGCCAGAGCACTCTTAGTGAAGACATTTTCTTCCTAGTACACAGCATGTGACCTCAGATAATGATTAAGGATAGCTTATGACCTACTAACAAGAAGAGCATTGAGCCCTTGTGAGAATGTAGGCTTCACAAGAACACGCAGCTGCTTTCTCAGACATGCTTGTTAGGGTTTGTAACCATGACTGAGAACTACAACCAAGACCATGCTGAGCAAAGAAAAAGTTTTAGGGCAAAGAACTGCCAGGAGTATCCTCAGAGGGAGAGGTGCTCTGGGCTCAGGTGTAGGGCTGGGGTTTTATAGGGAACTTGTACAAAGGGAGGTGGGAGATAAGTTGGAGAAGCCAAACAAAGGGATGTGGGATGTGGGCTGGAGCAGCTGGAGAAGATACTTGATACCAGGAGGCACGGGATGTCTGCCTGATTTATAACTAGGGGCAGTTGTGGGAACAGTGAGGCACAGAAAGTCTCTCAGGCCTGATTTGTGGGAATGATGAGGCTCCCCATAAGCACAGCACCTCTGGGTTTTTGCTTTCTGATGCCAAGAAAGAGTGGGGGAGACACCTCAGACCAGTGTGGATTCAGGACTCTCACAATGTTTATCTAATCTATCTTGCTAAATATGTTTCAGAGAAACCTTAGTTCTATGAACACATGCACGTGCTCTACAATAGGCTGTTATAATCCTTATCAGTAAAGAAACCACACCTGGTTAGTCTGTGCACACTTTGTGGAGGAAGAGACCCCATGTCCTTTGTTCCTTTCATTTGCATACCCCAACATGTAACCTTTGTTATCCAGACTACTGTGACCAAATTAGATATTTGGTCATCACATTAAGCATCAGTGTGTGAGCATGCAAACTAAATATTTCAAAATGGTCTGGTTTTGAAAAGATTTCTGTGTATCAAGGTAGTTGTAAAAGATTGGCTGCAGAATAAAATCAACTATCAGGCTTAAAGCTCCCTGTCACTGTTCCACTCCCAAATATCTGCAATGGTCAAGATTGTGTCAATACTTAAGGTGGGGTCAAGAACTCTATATAAGTTTCCTAAATGTGTGACAGGAACCCAGTTAGTTGAACCATCACCATTGCTTTCCAGGGTCTGCAGTAACAGGAAACTGGAGTATGGTTCTGGATGAAGATATAAACTTATGCACTGTAATGTAGGATTCAGGCATGTAACTACTAGATCTGCTGGCTCCTCTTATCCATATTTTTAAAATACATATAATATATGAAGAGTAATTTTATTTACTTTTATCTGTGGATTTAAGATTTTTTAAAAGAATTATTTATTTATTTGAAAGTCAGAGTTACACAGAGAAAAAAGAGAGAGAGAGAGAGAGAGAGAGAGAGAGAGAGAGCAAGAGATCTTCTTTCCACTGTTTCATGCCTCAAATGGCCACAATGCTCTGGCTGGAATCAGGAGTCAGGAGTTTCTTTCAGATCCCTCACATGGGTACAGGGGCCCAAGCACATGGGCCATCCTCCACTGTATTTCCAGGCATATTATCAGGGAGATGAATTGGAATTGGAGCAGCTAGGTCTTGAACCAGCACCCATAAGAGATGCTGGTGTCACAGGCAGTTTCTTTACCCACTATGCCACAATGCTAGCCCCCTGGCTATAGATTTAAAAGGCATGTAACAATAAAAAAATAATGTTACATGACAATATTTTGAATGACTGTTGAGATGACATTAAATTGGAAATCTTCTGTTTCCCATTTAGCAGATAGACTGGATTAAGAGACAAGGAGATGGGACTGGCACTATGGTATAGGAAGCTAATCCTCCTCCTGTGGTACTCATATGGGCACTGGTTGGTGTCCTGGTTGCTCTACTTCTAATCCAGCTCCCTGATAATGGCCTGTAAAAGCAGTGGAAGGTGGCTCAGATGCATGTGCCTCTGCACTCACATGGGAGACCCAGAGGAGATCCTGGCTTCTGGCTTGGGGTTGGCCCAGCTCTGGCCATTGTGGCCATTTGGGAAATGGACTAGATGATGGAGGAGCTCCCTCTCTCTTCTCTGTCTAAAACTCTGCCTCTCAAATAAGTAAATA
Organism: Lepus europaeus; assembly: GCF_033115175.1. NCBI lineage: Eukaryota > Metazoa > Chordata > Mammalia > Lagomorpha > Leporidae > Lepus > Lepus europaeus. The sequence continues at coordinate 13,018 of NW_026909233.1, read as the reverse complement.
ATAATAGTAACAGATACAAGGAAAATGATAACTGATGATTGGAAACCCCAGAGAAGAGAGAAGGGAGTCCTCACCACAGAAGAAATCAGGCTAAGATCATCATATTGCAGCAATTCAGGAATCCAAGCCTGTCCAAAACTGCTTCTTATTTGTGACAGTGAACACAATGGAGATAGAGGTGAAAGAGCTGTACCTGCTGAACCCCAAGTTTTGTATTTAGACTGTTCAATCTGAATAGTGCTGGTCACTGTTTCATCATCCTCTCCACCTTAACACAAACAGACATAAATCCCATTTATTATTTTCTACATAAGGAACACCATATACTTTAGCACTTTGCCTCTTCCAATGTTCAGTCATTTTGTGGAGGAACCTAATGTTCATTTCAGAAAATAGTTAACTCATGGTCATAGTTGATATGTCAGAATTAATTCATATTTAACTTCTTCATAATGAGTTAGGAGATGCATTTGAAACTGATAAGGAAAGAGTTTTGTATTCTTAAGTTCAAAAATTTATAATCATGTATAATTTCTCACTTTACTCAGACATCTACAGGCTAATTCACAGCATAGCTGTGACACTCCCATATATTGAAATGACTGACTGTTCAGACTGTGTACATATCCCAGTGATTGTGTGGGAAAGACACATGGAAGGCCAGCACAGGGAAATACTTGAGGGTAATCCCAACCATGGTTTAAATTTTCTATCCGTAGAGCCACCCCTTTGGTACAGTTATGACCTGATGGCCTTGGCTGAGCAAGGATGTCCATATTTTAGGAGTTAGTCACATTCAGGGATATGCTTATGGATGTCACCAAGGAAGCTCAGACCCCGCTTGAGACATCTGAGGGAAAGCTGTAGAGGATGTGATTCTGAAGAACATCTTTTATAAGCAGTAAGACATATTGACTCTAATTCAATGAAGAGTTTTTAGGAAAAAAAATGTAGCATTCACTTACCTAACATTTTAACGCTCAGGTATTCACCCAAGGGAAGTGAAAATACATATTAAAAAACATTTTCTCAAATCTGCCAGTAGGCAAGGAGACAAGACCAGAGAGTCCTGGATTATATAAAGCAAATGGTCATAAATGAGATTAAAATAAAATCAGAGAGATTTTTTCAGATGCAGAATAGGATTGCAAATTGGGAGACAGATTCAGTTTAAAGTGAACCATGATTCTTCTGAGGTGGAGCAGGACTGAGACTTTTAAAATAAGGAAAGGGAGGGGATGTCCAGCTTTGCATTCTTTGAATACATATAGGATAGAATGAGTGAACTGGTTTGAATTGATGTAGGAACTAGCATGTGATTCAATAGGTTAAGCTGCTCTTCTGACATTGGCATCCCATAGAGGAGTGCAGGTTTGAGTCCTAGCAACTCCTCTTACAGTCTAGATTCTTGCTAGTTTGTCTGAGAAAGCAGTGGATAATGGCCCAAGCATTTCTGTCAACCATATGGAAGACCTGGATGAAGCTCCTGACTCTTGTCTTTCATCAAATTCAGCCGTGATTTTGGTGGGCATTGTGTAGTAAGCCAACAGATGAGTGATTTCTGCTGCTTGTCTTTCTCAGTCTCTCTGACTTCCAAATAAAAACTAAATTAAAAATTAAGGAGTGGCCATTTGACCTAGTGGTGTGACCACTGCTTGGGATGCCTGCATCCCATGTCAGAGAGCCTGGGAAAAGTCCCAGCTCTGCTTCTGACTCCAGCTTCATGTTGGTGTGCATTCTGAGAGAAAGTGATGAGGGTTAAAGGAATTGAGTCTGTGACACCCTTGTAGAGACCCAGATTGTGTTTCAGGTTTCTGGTTTCAACTTGGTCCTGCCCCAGTTGTGGCATAAAGTTGGGGAGTGAATCAACAGATTTGAGATACACCCCATTTCTACTTTTCAAGTACAAAAATAAAATAATTATTTTTAAAGAGCAACAGGGTTTTCAAAACCTTTAAAATAGAAAGATCAAGCTGTTTCCAAACTATCACGAATATATTCCCAAAAAAGAAATGCATTGTGAATGTTATTCTATTTTTTGTGCAGTCTCCACACAAGCATGTAGATGCTTAGAAGGGGACAAATTTTACAACTTTGGCCTAATAAGAATTGGGTAAGGTTTAGCTTTCATAGTATTTGTTGCTGCCCCTGCTTTACTAACATGATATGGATATTGTCATCTTACAAATTGGTCATTTTAAGAGTAGTTAATTTTGAAATTATTTCAAACTTACAGAAATACCATGAGTGAGTCCTATTCATTGAGAATGCCCAGTTATTATCCTTTTAGCACTTTTGCCTCTGACCCACCTTAGGGGGGTCCCTCCAGTGTTCCTTTCTGAGAAAATGTGGGCCCTGTATTATCAGAAGCACGGTGGTTTGATGCTGGGCTCTGCTCAGTCTCCCATCTATGCTATGATGGATGCTATCAACTTGGTATTTAGTGAATTTCTGCCAGATTGATTCACACACAACCTTTTAAGGATTTTTTAAGTGTGTTCTTATGCGAAGGGAAGGAGTGTTGGAGATCCAGAGTCTCAAGGTTGAGACATTTTCGGCCCGAAAGGGGAAGAATCCGCTTCCGCCACTGCACCCGGCCCATGCCAGCCCTTGCTTCCTGCGTCCAGCCTGATGCTGCAGTGCCGCCTCTTCCTAGTCTCCCTCCTCAGCTCTCCCTCCATGTCGCGTGGTCGCCGGGCACCGGGGCTGCAGCAAGGAGTCCCCCAGAGGCCAGTTGGGCAAGGCGGGCAAAGCTAGCAGCATCCTGAAGTTTACATTAAACTTCTCCTAGTGGAACCCATGACTTCTGGTCAGGACGCTAAAGTTGTGGCTGAACTGCAGGCACAGTGAGGTCAAGAGGGCAAGGGCAGCTCTCGTCTGATGAATGGTCCTATATCTCAAACCACTTCTCAAACAAGTTCCATCCCAGCTTTGAGTCAGGTACCGACAACTAAAGTTTCTGAGCTAAACCCTAATGCGAAAGTGTGGGGGACTTATGTTACATTTGGAAGCAAGTAGTGTAGCTGTCGGTTTGAGTGCTGCATGGGAGGAGACAGCTGGGCATGGTGCAGACTGCAGCCTGCAGGGATTGGATGTCAATGGTGATGGTGACAAAGTCATGAGAATGAAGCATTACCAGATTTACCTGAGTCAAAACAGACATGAATGCTTTGGCTCTGGATCATGCAGAATACAAATCTCTACCTGAAAACAGTGAAACAGGAGGAAATGCATCTCAACCAGAAAGCCAGGAAGATTCTCAAGAAGTACTTAAAAAAATTGGAATTCTGTTTATCTAGGGAGACTCTTGCTAGTGCCATCTATCTTACATCACAGATGGATAGTGATCAGTATGCTCTAATTACAATGGTAGCTAACCTTGACCATATCAAGAAACTCAGTACTAGTGTGGATTTCATTGTTGAAGTGCTAAGGTGGATGAGAAGGCAGAAAAAGTAAGGCCAAATCAAAATCATTGCATAGTAATATTGCGAGAAATATCTGAATCTACCCCTGTGGAAGAAGTAGAAGCACTATTTAAAGGAAATAACTTACTGAAATTTATAAACTGTGAATTTGCCCATAATGATAATTGATTTATTACATTTGAAGCAGAAGTTGATGCACAACAGGCTTACAAATACCTGCGAAAAGTCAAAACTTTTCAAGGAAAACCAATTAAAGTGCAGCTAAAAGCAAAGGAAATAGCTATAATCCCATTTTTGCCAAAGAATGGATTTAGGTCTCTCTACATGAACCTTTATACATAGCAGTGTTACACATCATTTATTTACCTCCAGTATACAGTCCCCAACAAGAGTTTCCTCTGTACAGCCTGACTGCTCCCAGACATTGTCATTAATGCATAGCTATTTCAATCCACCCTTGGTAACTATTTCCAAATACTGGATTTATACATGGGTTTACATCTCCAACCTTCAAGCCTGCAGCCTCTCCTCTGACTTCACTCATACAGTATCCTCCCAGAAGCAGGAAAAATTCCTTTGGCTATAAGAAGAAAAGGGAGGAAAAGTTTACAAGCAGCCAAACTCAGTCTCCAACACGACCAAAGCCTCCATCACAAACTTTGAACTGGGGCTGTCCAACTTCCCCCCATTACCTGGAGCTGAGGCAATTTGAAGACAGAGGACTTGTTTGAAAACAGCCTATCTAGCTTGATAATAGGATTATCAAAGGAAAGGAGCCCCCATGCAGATGCAAGTAGGAACACTATTCCTGTAGTGGTCCCCAGAGAGCCCTCACCGCTGGCTTCTTGTGCTGTATCAGCAATGTATGAATGATCCCCATCCCTAGCTCATTTACCTGAGGATCCCAAGGTGGCAGAAAAGCAGAGGGAAACCCTCAGTGTGGACAGACTACCTTCTGTCCTTACTACAACTGTGTGTAAATCAGAGCAGGTGCATGGAGCTGCCACAGAATTGCAAATGCCCAGATTTGTCAGAGAACGAGTAGAGAGCCACCTTCTTCTCCACTGCAACCCTCAAAAGAACAAAAGTCAAATGATGGCAGTTGTAGGAAGGAGGAGAAGAAGCTTTCTGCACCTGTGTGGAAATAGAGGGAGCCCCCTGTCCTCAAGTCCATTCCATTCCCAGAGTCCCCAAAGACCAGGGGAAGCAGCCTGGGCACTGGCCCTCACCACCAGCTGTTGGAAAGTGTCTTCACAGAGGACAGAACACTACCCGCAGGTCTCATCAGTAAAAATTCTATGTCTGGGAGGGGTTGCAAAGAGCTGCGTTAGCCACAAATGAAACACTTTTCCCACTCAGTATGAGGATGAGTGGTTGGTTGGGCAGTTGCAGTATCTGTGAGCCCCATGGAATGCCTGCAAGTTATTTTTTCTTCTGTGAGTCAGATTCTCCCCCTCTAAAAAAACTATTTTTCAGGATTTAATTAATAGAAACCTTATTTTTCATTGGTGCTTAACTAGAGGTGATGTTTAAGTCTGATTTTTTAGGATAGAAAATGCATTTATCCCAACAGATTGGTGTTTTCTGTTAAGCCTCTGTGTGGTTCTGAATGCAAGCTATATATAGTGAATTTTTCTAAATTAAGGGAACTATACTACTTTATTTTTTTAAATAATATTGATCTACAAGTGCGTATCTCAGATGCCCCAGCAGATGTATGAGGGCTGTCAAGGGTGGCCTTAGCCTCAAGGTGGAAGGGGGTTGGCAGTGTCAGGTCGCTGACATACTGGCATGGGAGCTGTGCTTTCATCTAAACTGTTAACAAATAATTCTAGCATTTAAAAATACATATAAATGTACATATAGGCCTTTTTTGATCCAGTGGGCAGAAATAATCTGCAGAGAACACCCTAGAGAAACCTGAAAGCTTTGAGTTTTGACATCCTGTCAGCAAGTAGCCAGCTTCTCCCCTCAATTGCAAGTGGCTATTACCTAAAATCAATTCAAAACAAGTGAATAGAACCTAAATGAAAATATACTTTTTTGGCCACTGACATGCTGCCAGTATGTTGTATCATGAAATGGTTTGGATCCCTGTGAGCTGGCTGCTCTGGCTCTTGGCCTAGTGCACCTGCTCCATGCACATTTCTGTCCATGTTCCCCCAACCCCCAGGCACTCTTTCAGAAGAGTTCTCATCTTAACTCCATGACAATGTCTTCCTGAACCTCTGCATCAGCACATGGATTTAAAAGTTATGTGTGAGAGTAGTGTTTGTAGTTTTATTCCCCTCTTTGGCTGGTGGAGGACAAAAATTGTTGCTCTTTTTACCTCCAAGATGAGGGTCTCATTGATTCACTTCTAGAAGTGTTGTACTTCTGAACAAGGAAGCACTAAAGTTATCAAGTTTATAATAAATTTAAATATAAATTATTTTGTCTTAAAATGCCTAAAATTATTCTCTTTATTTGACAGATAGAGTTATATAGTGAAAGAGAGAGACAGAGAGAAATGTCTTCCTTCCATTGGTTCATCCCCCAAATGGCCACCATGACCAGAGCTATGCCGACCTGAAGCCAGGAGCCTGGTGCCTCCTCCTGGTCTCCAATGTGGGTGCAGGGGCCCAAGTACGTGGGCCATCCTCCACTGCCTTCCTGGGCCACAGCAGAGAGCTGGACTGGAAGAGGAGCAACTGGGACTAGAACCTGGCACCCATATGGGGTGCCAGCACTGCAAGTGGAGGATTAACCAAGTGAGCCACGGTGCTGGCCCCCAACATTTTTCTTTAATTATTCTAAGCAGCAGACATTAAAATATTTCCTGCTACATGTAACCATACAGTTTATTCCATAAAATGTTATTTAACAAGACTGAGGTTTTTTTTAAAAAAAAATATTTTCATCCAATATTTAAAGGCTTGAATTGCATTTAAACTTGAAAATGACTTTGCTTTAACTTTTGTATAAGACAGCTAAGAGTTCATGGAGACACCCCAGGTTGACATGAGTGGATCATAATTACTCAATTTCTGTGTGTGTATTTTGTCACTAGTTTTACTGAGTAAGCATACCATAGTACAAGAACTAGCAGCAGTTTTTGTAATATACCTTAAGGATCTTAAACAGGTGATCTTTTTTCTGATTGTTGAAAAATCCTGTAAATGCAAATAGTTGGTACTGTATTAGATATGTGCACTTTGGGAGTGTGCTTTGCTTGTACAGTTGTAAATAATCTGAACATATTAAAAAAAGGTTCCCTACAGAGAAAATCTGATAAAATTATTGATATATTATAAATGTTGATGTTGAGCTGGATGTAGATATACTTAATGCTGTGGTTTGAATGTTATTTTAATTTGTTGAGTTTTTTTTTTTCCCCCTCTCATACTGGTGTGTTGAACTGGCTTTGCCTATTTGCTGCAAAAGGGAAAAGGAAAGTTTTATTAAAAGCTGTGAGATGTTTTTATACTCTCTTTCAAAATATGCAAATGCATATTAGTCATATTTAATGTGAAAGAGTTCTGAAGACAACGTAGTAAGCAGGAACTGGTAGGATCTTTAAGTCAAAATGGAAAATGATCTACTAATTTGAATCATATATTACTAAGTGTGATTTACCCTACCAGAGAAAACCTGCCTGGTGTCTCTCATTGTTTTCTTCAGAGAAGTAGTCATTATTCAAAGATGAAGAAATACACATATTGCTAATAAGTTTCAAATGCCTGATTAAGGAATGGGAGAATTAATTTCTTGGTAGCTGTCAGACTGCTGGACCAAAAACTCAGAAATAATTGACCTCTTCAAACCAAACCAAGAGATGCTGTAAACACTCAAAGAATAAGTTCTGAGATCTGGGGCCCTTTGTGTCATTTCTTAGTAGCAGATGCCAGGGTGTGCTCAGCCATCCCTGTCCCCAAACACCAGTGGGTCTGTGACAGTAAGTCCTCTCTCAAACATGTGATATTTGCATCATGATGTGTGTGATTAGAGCCAACTGTGGTTGGTTGGTTGCAAACTAAAAGGCTAGAGCTCAAGAGCAGCATGCAGGAGAGCAGTGGGCATGTGGAGTGGTGTCATCACAGAGAAGGGGCTGTGCTTGTGGGTTCTGCTGCCATCTGGAAGAGGTCAGTACACTGTAATTATCACTTAGCCAGTGACAGTCTGTTGCATCCAGAGCCGAAACCTTGCTCAGATGTGATTTTTATAGTAAAGGTGATATGCCAAATAACTTTTTTTAAAAAAAAGATATATTTATTCAAAAGTCAGAGTAACACAGAGAGAGGAGAGGCAGAGAGAGGTCTTTCATCTAATGGTTCACTCCCTAATTGGCCATAATGGCCAGAGCTGTGCCAATTGGAAGCCAAGAGCCAGGAGCTGAATCAAAAGTGGTGCAGCCTGGTCTTGAAGTGGCGCACATAAGTGATTCTGGCACTTCAGGCCAGGGCATTAACCCACTGCCTGATATTAAAATAGTGCACTCAGAGAATTTCATCATGACAGCCTCCATTTTGGACTACACCTTCAACACTGTAAGTTTCTACAGCACCAGCAGCAGTGTGGGTCATTAAGGATTCTTGCTGGAAGAGATAAGAGGAAACTTTCAGCATCAGTGATTCATGTGGTGAACAGTCACACTCAAATGATTCATGACCCATTATTATAGCCCAATGAGGACCCCAGCAACACTCAGACCTCCTAGAGTTAATTAAACCAAAGATGTTCTTCAGTTAGCACACCTTCTCTCGCTTATTATTGAGAGAGGCACTTGAGGACTTAATCTAGGAGAGCTACTTTGTCAGATGCTTTGACCCTCAAGAGGAGAGTATTTGCACACAGTAATCATAAGCCTCTCTCCCTGGTCCATGTCCCTAGATGCAATGTGCAAGCTTCATGACACAGAAAAATTAACAAAAAGGAAGAAAGAAAAAGAAAGAAAGAAAAAGAAATAGAAAGAAAGGAAAAGAGAGAAGAAAGAAAGAAAAAGAAAAGAAGGAAGGAAGGAACAAGGGAAGGAGAGAAGGAGGGAAGGAAGGAAGGAAAATTGTGTTGTGGTACAACTCATGGGTTTACTGTAAATTTAGATAAAGTGGGAAGCGGTGCGTGCCATAGTCATTAAGCCTCTGCCTGTGGCACTGGTATCCCATACAGGTGCCAGTTCATGTCTCAGCTGCTCCATTTCCAATCCAGCTCTGTGATAATGACCTGGGAAAGCAGAGGATGGTGGCCCAAGTGCTTGGACCCCTGCACCTATGTGAGAGACCCAGAAAAATCTCTGGCTCCTGGCTTTGGATTGGCCCAGCTCTGACCATTGTGGCCATTTGGGAGTGAACCAGGAAGACTTCTCTGTCTCTCTCCTGACTGTCAAATAAGTAAGTAAAAATTTAAAAAAATAGATAAGGTGAAATTTATATGTGTAATTTCTGTTCTATAAAGTAAATCAGAAATTGGAGACTAAGTATATTGGTTTTCCAATGTTCTATAAATCAAAAATTTACCTCTTGTAGATTCATCCAGTAAATTTTACTTTCTCAGAGAGGAACACATTTAACAAGAGCCTTCAAAGAATTTTCTATGATGATCCAAATTCACTGTTGTCAGAAAAAAATTTGTGAATTTTAGGAAGACCTATTAGAATAAATCAGATATGCCTTCTATTCACATGACTTTGTGAGATTAAGAGAGAGTGCTTTGTTTCAACCTTTTTTTTTACAGGCAGAGTTAGTTAGGGAGACAGAGAGAAAGGTCTTCCTTCCATTGGTTCACCCTCTAAATGGCCACTATGGCCAGTGTTGCACCGATCTGAAGCCAGGAGCCAGTTGCTTCCTCCTGGTCTCCCATGCGGGTGCAGGGCCCAAGGACTTGGGCCATCCTCCACTGCCTTCCTGGGCCACAGCAGAGAGCTGGACTGGAAGAGGAGCAACCGGGACGGAACCGGCACCCCAACCAGAACTAGAATGCAGAGTGCCAGGGCCGCAGGTGGAGGATTAGCCTAGTGAGCTGTGGTGCCAGCCTGTTTCAACCTTTTTCTACTAGGCTGATGAATATTGTCACTTGAAATATTTTTATTTAAAACTAAATTCTAATTACCAATAATTAATCATTCAAATTAGTACATGATAATATACATTGGTTGGCGCCACAGCTCAATAGGCTAATCTTCCGCCTGCGGCGCTGGCACACTGGGTTCTAGTCCTAGATGGGGCACCAGATTCTGTCCCGGTCACTCCTCTTCCTGTTCAGCTCTCTACTGTGGCCTGGGAGTGCAGTGGAGAATGGCCCAATTCCTGGGGCCCTGCACCCACATGGGAGACCAGGAGAAGCACCTTGCTCCTGGCTTCAGATCAGCGAGGTGTGCGGGCTACAGTGCACCGGCCACAGCAGCCATTGGAGGGTGAACCAATGGAGAAGGAAGACCTTTCTCTCTGTCTCTCTCTCCCACTGTCCACTCTGCCTGTCAAAAAATATATACATTAATTATTTTTCTTTTAGTACATCATAGTGACAAAAGTGCAGTAGTAGCACATTTATAGTCTGTTCTGGAGTCCTTATTAAAATATTTATTTGTATTTTTCTTGAATCTGTTCTGCTTTCTTAGTTTCTTTTCTAAAAATTATTGATTTACTTATCTGAAAGTCAGACTTTCCAGAAGAGAGGGAGGGAGAAGGGGAGAGAGGGAGACAGGGAGAGTATAAAGCACTGTTTGAAGATTACTTTTACAGTTAATTCTCATATTACAACACATTAATGACAGAGGTCCTACATGGGGAGCAAGTGCACAGTGACTCCTGTTGTTGATTTAACAATTGACACTCACATTTATGATGTCAGTGATCACCCGAGGCTCTTGTCATGAGCTGCCAAAGCTATGGAAGTCTCTTGAGTTCACAAACTCTGACCTTATTTAGACAAGGCCAAAATCAAACTGGAAGTTCTCTCCTCCCTTCAGAGAAAGGTACCTCCTTCTTTGATGGCCCCTTCTTTCCACCAGGATCTCACTCACAGAGATCTTTCATTTAGGTCATTTTTTGCCAGTGTCTTGGCTTTCCATGCCTGAGAAACTCTCATGGGCTTTTTAGCAAGATCTGAATGCCTTAAGGGCTGATTCTGAGGCCAGGGTGCTGTTTAGGGCATTTGTAATTCTATGAGTCTGCTGTGTATCCTACTTCCCATGTTGGATCATTCTCTGCTTTTTAATTCTATCAATTATTATTATCAGGCACTGATCTTATTTATGTAATCTCTTTGACACTTAATCCTATCTTTATGATCAATTATGAACTTAAACTGATCACTTTGACTAGTAAGATGGCATTGGTACCTGCCAACTTAATGGGATTTGGAGTCCATGATCCATAGCAAGAGAACAAGTTTTTCAAATGTTGTTTAGTTAAAAGCATATCCATGGGGTTTTGTATATTTTTTTCTTATTTAATCTTTGAAGTACACCTCTACTTATAGATTGAATTCCTGATTCCGTGTGAGGAGAAATGTAGGTCAAAATTTTAGTAATATAACAAAATTGCCTTGCAAAATATAACATGGCAAGAATTTGCATTCATATGTACTTCTTTTCAAAGCTCAGAATCCTAAACATGTACATCTTTAGTGGTACGTATCAGATGCAAATTTTATCTGGAGTATCACCTTCTAGCTTATTCGCACTATTGTTCTATATGACTCATTTATAGTACTGCAAGGGGATTCCCCCTCTATTGGACCCACTTCCAATAACACCAACCTCTTATTCATATTTTCCAGTTCACTGTAGTTATTCATTTAATCATACATTTAAAAAGACTCTAAATTCTCATTCACCACATCTTCTGGTTAAGGATGTAAGCTTGGTAACTCCAAACATTTGCAGATCCTGTGGCTGCTTCTGACAGAGCATATGACTAGTGTATTTATACTGGTATAACTAAACTCATCTTTACAAAATCACTTAATATGTGTATCTTTCTATATCTAAAAGTTACACAATTTTTGACCATGAATACTTTATATAATCATGCATGGATTGAGTATTTTCACATATTCAGATCACCATTCCCTGTTCATGTGGAATAGATAATATTACATAATGTCTCTACTGATGCCATAAGATTTATACATAGGGGCTGGCACTGTGGCATAGTGGGTAAAGCCACTGCCTGCAGTGCCAGCATCCCATATGGGAACTAGTTCAAGTCCTGGCTACTCCACTTCCAATTCATTTCAATAATAATTTTATTTTGCACATTGGAATCGAGGGGTGAACCCAATCACAACTCTCTCCATTCATCTTCTCTTCCAGTTATGATCATAAGTACATCTATATATTTCCAAGATCAAAGAAAATTAATTTTTCTCCAGTATGGTGATTACTTAATTATTCTTAAGCTTATTTTCAGTCTTCTCTTATTTTTAATTCAACTTTCTGCAAACTCTTTGAAGTATGCTTTTTATGTTGGTTGCTAAATCTCATGGGCCTGGCACTGTGGCAAAGTGGATAAAGCCACTGCCTGCAGTGCTGGAATCCTATGTAGATGCTTGTTGAAGTCCTGCCTGCTTCACTTCCCATACAGCTTTCTGCTATGGCCTTGGAAAGCAGTGGAAGATGATCCTAGTCCTTGAGACGCTGCAATCACATGAGAGGCCCAGGAGAAGCTCTGGATCCTGGCTTCAGATTATCTCAGCTCTGGCTGTTTGTAGCCATTTGGGGAGTGAACCAGTGGATGGAAGACCTCTCTCTCTCTCTCTCTCTCTCTCTCTCTCTCTCCTTCCGCCTCTCTGTAAATCTGCCTTTCAAATAAATAAATATTTAAAAAATCCTTCCCTATTCTCATTAGAAAATAGACATGAACTAAATTTAAAAAAAAATGGGGCCGGTGCTGTGGCATAACTGGTAAGCCTGTTGCTGGCAGTGCTGGCATCCATATGGACACTGGTTCAAGTCCCAGCTGCTCCACTTCCAATTCAGCTCTCTCTATGACCTAGGAAAGCAATAGAAGATGGCCCAAGTCCTTGGGCTCCTGCACCTGCTTGGGAAACCTGGAAGAAGCTCCTGGCTCCTGGCTTCAAATCAGTGCAGCTCCAGCTGTTGCAGCCAGATGGGGAGTGAACCAGTGAATAGAAGACCCCCCTCTCTCTCTGCCACTCCTTCTTTCTCTGTGTAACTCTTTCAAATAAATAAATAAATAAATCTTTAAAAATTTTAAAAATAAGGCCGGCGCCGCAGCTCACTAGGCTAATCCTCCGCCTTGTGGCGCCGACACACCGGGTACTAGTCCCAGTCAGGGTGCCCCTCTTCCAGGCCAGCTCTCTGCTGTGGCCAGGGAGTGCAGTGGAGGATGGCCCAAGTGCTTGGGACCTGCACCCCATGGGAGACCAGGAGAAGCACCTGGCTCTTGCCATCGGATCAGCGCAGTGAGCCGGCCACAGCGCGCCAGCCATGGCAGCCATTGGAGGGTGAACCAACGGCAAAGGAAGACCTTTCTCTCTGTCTCTCTCTCTCTCACTCTCCACTCTGCCTGTCAAAAAAAAATTTTAAAAATAAAAAACTTAATAGTCTCATGGTTTTCTAAAGTTCTGTGCTTTTCCTTCTCTTTTTTTAA